>NC_083407.1:1932500-1972500 GCF_020745735.1 Hemiscyllium ocellatum
GCTGGCTGAGTCCCCACTTGTACACAGCCCTCTGACTCCAGCTGCTCTATATCTGGACCCTCACACACTCCCCTCCCCACTCCCTCCCGCACTCCCCCACACTCTGCCCCCATTCCCCCCAACTGCCCCCAACTCCCCCCCACTCCCCCCGACTCCCCCCACTCCCTCCCACACTCCCCCCAACTCCCCCCCACCCCCCCGCCCCCCCCATTACTTGTACCAGCAGCTGTGTAACCAGCGCTTACAATGAGGGGCAGGGAACGTGTTTTTATAAGGTGTTCAATCCTTGGTTTTAAAACCAGCCCTTTTCACTGTTTCAGTCCACGATTAAACATACAGGAAAATGAAAAGGGATAACCACAAGGATCTGTTTTGGGACCATTGCTTTTTGTTATCTTTATAAATGATCTAGAGGAAGGACTTGAAAGCTGGGTAAGCAAGTTTGCGGATGACACAAAAGTCGGTGGAGTTGTGGATAGTGAGGAAGGAAGTGGTAGGTTACAGCGGGATATAGATAAGTTGCAGAGCTGGGTGGAAATGTGGCAAATGAAATTCAATGTAGCTAAGTGCGAAGTCGTTCACTTTGGTAGGAATAACAAGATGATGGATTACTGGGCTAATGGTAGGCTTCTTGGTAGTGTGGATGAGCAGAGGGATCTTGGTGTCCATGTACACAGATCTCTGAAAGTTGCCACCCAGGTAAATAGTGCTGTGAGGAAGGCATATGGTGTACTGGGCTTTATTGGCAGAGGAATTGAGTTCCGGAGTCCTGAGGTCATGTTGCAGTTGTATAAGACTCTGGTGAGGCCTCATCTGGAGTATTGTGTGCAGTTTTGGTCGCCATACTATAGGACGGATGTGGAGGCATTGGAACGAGTGCAGAGGAGGTTTACCAGGATGTTGCCTGGAATGGTAGGAAAATCTTATGAGGAAAGGCTGAGGCACTTGGGGCTGTTCTCATTGGAGAAGAGAAGGTTTAGGGGAGATCTGATAGAAGTGTATAAGATGATTAGGGGTTTAGATAGGGTAGATACTAAGAACCTTTTACCGCTAATGGAGTCAGGTGTTACTAGGGGACATAGCTTTAAATTAAGGGGTGGTAGGTATAGGACAGATGTTAGGGGTAGATTCTTCACACAGCGGGTTGTGAGTTCATGGAATGCCCTGCCCGTATCAGTGGTGAACTCTCCCTCTTTATGGTCATTTAAGTGGGCATTGGATAGGCATTTGGAAGTTATTGGGCTAGTATAGGTTAGGTAGGATTCGGTCGGCGCAACATTGAGGGCCGAAGGGCCTGTACTGCGCTGTATCCTTCTATGTTCTATGATACTTTTTATAATCAGTGACATCCCAGGATTCACCAGAACCAACATTGACACTGCCTGGAAAACTCTGACAGATAGAAATTGACCCCACACCAGAAAAGAGTGCGAGTTTCCCCGTGGAAGGAAGTGTTGCAGGTGTGGAGTCCCTCAGTGAAAGGTGAGACTGAGCCAGGGACAGGGGATCTGCTTCACTCTCTCTGCCTCTGGTTCCTCTTGCAGCCGGTGAGGAGGGTGGGAGGGGGTGGGGTACGGTTGGGTTTGGACTACTCTGGGCTGGTCCCAACTTTGTGTGGTGCCAACACTCAGACCCTGGGTGCTGCCTTGTGGTGATGGGCATGTTGGTAAAGGGCTCTGGGCTGACAGCATTGATATTGTCCACCGTGTGATGAACAAGACACATTGAGCAGAGGCCAGTATCTCCTCCAACCCCTGAGCTAAGGGTGACCCGGGGCAATGATAGAATATTCCTCAGATTCTGACCTGGAGAGGTGTTGAAATGTGCTGGGTCTGTCAAACAGAGTATGTTAGGAGCAAGTGAGGTCTGCAGATGCTGGAGATCAGAGCTGAAAATGTGCTGCTGGAAAAGCGCAGCAGGTCAGGCAGCATCCAAGGAACAGGGGAAGAAAGAGACAGCCAGAACTCTGTGTACTCTCCTCATCTCCTGGGGTGGGGGCAGGGGAAACCCTTTGCCATTAAAATCACGGGTAACGTTTATCGGATTCAAACCTGCGGTGGTCTTTGTGATTCACAAATGCACACAAGAAAGAAACTGGAACGTAAAGTGTTTTACAACCATCGTAAAACCAAAAGAGTAGATATTCCTTGGTTTGAATGTTAGGGGTCAGTTAATGTCCCATCAGGAAACACAGCCCTGGACAAGCCCAGATGGTCAGAGGCAGGGAGTTCCAAATCTCTTTGAAGTTAATGATGACACAACAAGATCATTTTTCTCAACTAAGACGTGATTTATGTTTCAGGTAAATACAGGCTTCTTTCTGTAAATCAGGATTTATAGAGATTTGGATGAGAAGCAGAGTTAGTTTGTGGGAAATGTTGGTCATGGTTCTGGTGTTAAAAAGCACACTGTGGCACGAGGTCAGAAAATGTACACTCAAATCTCCAAGATCAAAGACGTTTTCATCACGTGGAAGGTCCATTAGGAAGTCAGTTACAACCAAGCAATGTGTCTCTCTCCCTGTCTATCCCTATCTCTCTCTCCTGGTTTCTATCTCTGTGTGTCTCTCTGTATTTATCCCTGTATCCCTTTCTGTCTGTCTGTCTGTTTCTCTCTCTCTCTCTCTCTGTTTGTCCCTCCATTTCTCTCTCCATGTGTCTCTCTATCTCATTCTCTCAATGTGTTCCTCCCTGTGTCTCTCTCTGTGTCTGTCTCTATGTCTATCTGTGTCTCTGTCTGTTTTTCCCTGTGACTCTCTCTGTCTCTCTATGTCTCTCTCTTTCTGTGTCTCGCCCTGTGTGTCTGTCTCTCTCTCTCCCTGTCTCTCTCCCTCTCTCTCTCCCTCTCTCCCTGTCTCTCTCCCTGTCTCTGTCTCCCTCCCTGTCTCTCTCTCTCTGTCTCTCTCTCTCTCTGTCTCCCTTTCCCTATCTCTCTCTCTCTCCCTCTCTCTCTCCCTCTCTCCCTGTCTCTCTCCCTGTCTCTGTCTCCCTCCCTGTCTCTCTCTCTCTGTCTCTCTTTCCCTCTCTCTCTCTCTCTCCCTGTCTCCCTCTCTCCCTGTCTCTCTCTCTCTCTGTCTCCCTTTCCCTATCTCTCTCTCTCTCCCTCTCTCTCTCCCTCTCTCCCTGTCTCTCTCTCCCTGTGTCTCCATCTCTCTCTCTCTCCCTGTGTCTCCATCTCTCTCTCTCTCCCTGTCTCTCTCTCTCTCTCTCTGTCTCTCTCTCCCTGTCTCTCTCTCTCTCTGTCTCCCTTTCCCTATCTCTCTCTCTCTCTCTCTCTCTCCCTCTCTCCCTGTCTCTCTCTCCCTGTGTCTCCATCTCTCTCTCTCTCCCTGTCTCTCTCTCTCTCTCTCTCTGTCTCTCTCTCCCTGTCTCTCTCTCTCTCTGTCTCCCTTTCCCTATCTCTCTCTCTCTCTCTCTCTCTCCCTCTCTCCCTGTCTCTCTCTCCCTGTGTCTCCATCTCTCTCTCTCTCCCTGTGTCTCTCTCTCCCTGTCTCTCTCTCTCTCCCTGACTCTCTCTCTCCCTGTCTCTCTCTCCCTCTCTCTCTCCCTCTCCCCCTGTCTCTCTCCCTCCCTGTCTCTCTCTCCCTCTCTCTCTCCCTCTCCCCCTGTCTCTCTCTCTCCCTGTCTCTCTCTCCCTCTCTCTCTCCCTCTCCCCCTGTCTCTCTCTCTCCCTGTCTCTCTCTCCCTCTCTCTCTCCCTCTCCCCCTGTCTCTCTCTCTCCCTGTCTCTCTCTCCCTCTCTCTCTCCCTCTCCCCCTGTCTCTCTCCCTGTCTGTCCCTGGTGTATCTCTCTGGTCTTGGCTCTGTTGGTGGGTGATGTTATCGATGGGTCTGAATGCAGCTCTTGTCAGTTCAGGTTTGGAGACAAACACAAGTGTCCTGACTGTCTCGCTGTCTATGCAGCAATACAGAAAACAGCAGCAGGAGCAAGGCCATTCAGCCCATTAAGCCTCCTACACCAATCTATATAATTACTCAACTCAGTCTCCTGTTCCGACTTTCTCTGCAAACTCTTTGACTCCTTTGGCCCTAAGAATTATCTCGAACTCCACCCTGGAACATGCAATGTTTTGGCATCAATCATTTTCTGGGATCATGAATTCCCCAGGCTCCTCACTCTCTGGGTGAAGACATTTCTCCACATCTCAGTCCGGAATGGCCCGTTATCCTGACGCTGTAACCCCTTGGTTCCGGACTCTGCCACATCAGGAACAGATTTCTTATGTTGAACCTGCCTCGTCCCTGTTAGAATCTGACAGGTTTCTATAAGATCCCCCGCCTTTCTCTGAGCTCTGGTGAATACAATCCGAACTGACTCAATCTCTCCTCATGTGTCAATCCTGCCCATCCCAGGAATCAATTCCTGGTGAAGGGCTTTTGCCTGAAATGTTGATTCTTTTGTTCCTCGGATGCTGCCCAAATTGCTGCGCTTTTCCAGCAGCAAACCTTTTGACTCTGATCTCCAACACCTGCAGTCCTCCATAACTGCTAATAGTGTCTGACAATGCGGTGGTGTGTAATGGCAGACCATGTGATAACAGGCAAAGGGAGGACTGCAGATGCTGGAGATCAGAGTCGGGAATATGGTGCTGGGAAAGTGCAACAGGTCAGGCAGCATCCAAGGAACAGGAAATTCGACGTTTCGGACTAAAGCCCTTCATCAGGAATGAGGAGAGTGTGCCAAGCAGGCTAAGATAAAAGGTAGGGAGGAGGGACTTGGGGGAGGGGCGATGGAGATGTGATAGGTGGAAGGAGGTCAAGGTGAGGGTGATGGGCTGGAGTGGGGTGGGGGTGGAGAGGTCAGGAAGAAGATTGCAGGTTAGGAGGGCGGTGCTGAGTTGAGGGAACCGACTGAGACAAGGTGGGGGGAGGGGAAATGAGGAAACTGGAGCAATCTGAGTTCATTCCTTGTGGTTGGAGGGTTCCCAGGCGGAAGATGAGGCGCTCTTCCTCCAACCGTCGTGTTGTTATGGTCTGGCGACGGAGGAGTCCAAGGACCTGCATGTCCTCGGTGGAGTGGGAGGGGGAGTTGAAGTGTTGAGCCACGGGGTGGTTGGGTTGGTTGGTCCGGGTGTCCCAGAGGTGTTCTCTGAAGCGTTCCGCAAGTAGGCGGCCTGTCTCACCAATATAGAGGAGGCCACATCGGGTGCAGCGGATGCAATAGATGATGTGTGTGGAGGTACAGGTGAACTTGTGGCGGATATGGAAGGATCCCTTGGGGCCTTGGAGGGAAGTGAGGGAGGTGGGGCTTGGAGGTGATAGGTCAGAGGGGAGGGTGGGAGAAAGGACTGGAAGCTCAGGGACTGTTTTGTGGACAGAATGAAATGGCCACTCCAGTTTACGCTCCCCTTCCCCAACATCGCGACGGTCACAATTTGTTAAACCTCTGCTGCACTCCCTCCACAAGCAGACCGCCCCTCCCCTCCACCCTCAGGTAAGCAGATGAAAGCTGCACACGATCGTCTGGGTGTGGCCTCACCGAGGCCCTGTACAATTCCACAAGGTAAACGTTTAGTTTGGTCTCCTGGAAGTTTCTGGAGCTATAGCCATCTTGTGAATCGTGCTCTCTGAAACGGCCATGTTGCAGAGTTCGTTTTAAAATTAAACTTGTGAGAAAGTGTAGCTTGTTGTCTAGAATGTGCAATGCCTGTTATGTTTTATCCCACATGACCAGAGTGTGTCAGTGATCAGGCTTTGAGCAGATGATAATCTCGGGAAGGTGAAGGGTCTGAGTTTGCTACTGATGACTAATGGACTGTGTCAGCTGATTGCTGATAATGGAGGGTAAGTCTGGCTCCCTGTGGTTGACAGAGCTCTCTGTACTCCAGCACAAGGTGTAATTAGACTTACAGATACAGCCTCTCTCAGGGGGCAGTCTGACCTGGGGTGGTACTGCAGTCATTATGGTCCATGCTTGTACAGATGGTCAGGACTGTGTCTGTATCTGTGTCTGTGTCTGTGTCTGTGTCTGCGTCTGCGTCTGTGTCTGTGTCTGTGTCTGTGTCTGTGACTTGATGAAGGGTCTGGGTCAGTCTCCCTGTCTGTCTACGTTGATCTCAGACCTGTGCTTCAAACAGAAAGGTTAATGTCCTTTGTATGTTGCATAGCTTCGCAATGCTCGAAACCCCCCCAGTTGGGTCCCTACCTTGGCAAACTAAATTAGATTTAGCAAAATTAAGCTCCCCATGGTAACCCATCACCTCAGCATTTTAAAACCACCCAAACCTTCGATATGAAAGCACCTCACTAAGCCATGTCACAGCACTACAACCAAACCAGGTCCTCAACACAGCGTTGACTATCCCAGAAATAACTCCTCACAGCTGCAACCTGCCCTCACCAGACCACAGTGCCTCCTCCCAGCGACAGGAAACACTCCCAATTAGACATTTACTCAGCATTTATATGGCAGCAGACAATAGTCCGTGAGTGAGGCTCTCCACCTCAAGGTGGGACCCCTGGTTCACAGCTACTTCAGGACATTCGGGACGGAAAGATCTCTTTTCACAATTCCAAACATCAGTCTCCAGAGATCATGAAACGCCCCACTCCTGGGTCTCCACCAGGCCTGCATTCAGGCCCTACCATAATCCAGGACCCGCCCTGAACCAGGCACCACACACCCCCAACCCCACACCAGCAAGGTCCAGTGTGAACAAGGCCCAAGTGTGAACAAGATCCTAGTGCGAACAAGGCCCCAGTGTGAACAAAGTCCCAGTGTGAACAGGGCCCAAGTGTGAACAAGGACCAGTGTGAACAAGGTCCCAGTGTGAACAAGACCCCAGTGTGAACAAGATCCCAGTGTGAACAAGGCCCTAGTGTGAACAAGGCCCAAGTGTGAACAAGGATCAGTGTGAACAGGCTCCAGTGTGAACAAGGCCCAAGTGTGAACAAGGATCAGTGTGAACAAGGTCCCAGTGTGAACAAGGTCCCAGTATGAATAAGGCCCCAATGTGAACAAGATCCCAGTGTGAACAAGGCCCAAGTGTGAACAAGGCCCCAGTGTGAACAAGGTCCCAGTGTGAACAAGGCCCAGTGTGAACAAGGTCCCAGTGTGAACAAGGATCAGTGTGAACAAGGAACAGTGTGAACAAGGTCCCAGTGTGAACAAGGCCCAGTGTGAACAAGGATCTGTGTGAACAGGCCCCAGTGTGAACAAGGATCAGTGTGAACAAAGTCCCAGTGTGAACAAGGCTCCAGTGTGAAAAAGATCCCAGTGTGAACAAGGTCCCAGTGTGAACAAGGCCCAGTGTGAACAAGGCCCCAGTGTGAACAAGGTCCCAGTGTGAACAAGGAACAGTGTGAGCAAGGTCCCAGTGTGAACAAGGTCCCAGTGTGTACAAGGCCCAGTGTGAACAAGGATCAGTGTGAACAGGCCCCAGTGTGAAAAAGGATCAGTGTGAACAAGGTCCCAGTGTGAACAAGGCTCCAGTGTGAAAAAGATCCCAGTGTGAACAAGGTCCCAGTGTGAACAAGGCCCAGTGTGAACAAGGTCCCAGTGTGAACAAGGCCCAGTGTGAACAAGGATCAGTGTGAACAGGCCCCAATGTGAACAAGGCCCCAGTGTGAACAAGGCCCAGTGTGAACAAGGCCCCAGTGTGAACAAGGCCCAGTGTGAACAAGGATCAGTGTGAACAGGCCCCAGTGTGAACAAGGCCCCAGTGTGAACAAGGATCAGTGTGAACAAGGATCAGTGTGAACAAGGTCCCAGTGTGAACAAGGCCCAGTGTGAACAAGGCCCAGTGTAAACAAGGCCCCAGTGTGAACAAGGTCCCAGTGTGAACAAGGCCCAGTGTAAACAAGGCCCCAGCGTGAACAAGGTCCCAGTGTGAACAAGGCCCAGTGTGAACAAGGCCCAGTGTAAACAAGGCCCCAGTGTGAACAAGGTCCCAGTGTGAACAAGGCCCAGTGTGAACAAGGCCCCAGTGTGAACAAGGTCCCAGTGTGAACAAGGCCCAGTGTGAACAAGGCCTCAGTGTGAACAAGGTCCCAGTGTGAACAAGGGCCCAGTGTGAACAAGGATCAGTGTGAACAAGGTCCCAGTGTGAACAAGGTCCCAGTGTGAACAAGGATCAGTGTGAACAAGCCCCAGTGTGAACAAGGATCAGTGTGAACAAAGTCCCAGTGTGAACAAGGCCGCAGTGTGAACAAGGCCCCAGTGTGAACAAGGCCTCAGTGTGAACAAGGTCCCAGTGTGAACAAGGATCAGTGTGAACAGGCCCCAGTGTGAACAAGGATCAGTGTGAACAAAGTCCCAGTGTGTACAAGGCCGCAGTGTGAACAAGGTCCCAGTGTGAACAAGGCCCCAGTGTGAACAAGGCCCAGTGTGAACAAGGTCCCAGTGTGAACAAGGTCGCAGTGTGAACAAGGTCCCAGTGTGAACAAGGATCAGTGTGAACAAGGCCCAATGTGAATAAGGATCAGTGTGAACTGGCCCTAGTGTGAACAAGGTCCCAGTGTGAACAAGGATCAGTGTGAACAGGCCCCAGTGTGAAAAAGGCCCCAGTGTGAACAGGCCCTAGTGTGAACAAGGTCCCAATGTGAACAAGGTCCCAGTGTGAACAAGGATCAGTGTGAACAGGCCCCAGTGTGAACAGGCCCTAGTGTGAACAAGGTCCCAGTGTGAACAAGGCCCCAGTGTGAACAAGGATCAGTGTGAACAATGCCCCAGTGTGAACAGGCCCTAGTGTGAACAAGGCCCCAGTGTGAACAAGGTCCCAGTGTGAACAAGGATCAGTGTGAACAAGGATGAGTGTGAACAAGGCACCAGTGTGAACAAGGCCCAAGTGTGAACAAGGCCCAGTGTGAACAAGGTCCCAGTGTGAACAAGGATCAGTGTGAACAAGGTCCCAGTGTGAACAAGGCACCAGTGTGAACAAGGCCGCAGTGTGAACAAGGCCCAGTGTGAACAAGGTCCCAGTGTGAACAAGGATCAGTGTGAACAAGATCCCAGTGTGAACAATGTCCCAGTGTGAGCAAGGCCTCAGTGTGAACAAGGTCCCAGTGTGAACAAGGATCAGTGTGAACAAGGATGAGTGTGAACAAGGCACCAGTGTGAACAAGGCCGCAGTGTGAACAAGGCCCAGTTTGAACAAGGTCCCAGTGTGAACAAGGCCCAGTGTGAACAAGGTCCCAGTGTGAACAAGGTCCCGGTGTGAACAAGGATCAGTGTGAACAAGGCACCAGTGTGAACAAGGTCCCAGTGTGAACAAGGCCCCAGTGTGAACAAGATCCCAGTGTGAACAAGGTCCCAGTGTGAGCAAGGATCAGTGTGAACAAGGCACCAGTGTGAACAAGGTCCCAGTGTGAACAAGGCCCCAGTGTGAACTAGTTCCCAGTGTGAACAAGCCCCAGTGTGAACAAGGATCAGTGTGAACAGGCCTCAGTGTGAACAAGGTCTCAGTGTGAACAAGGTCCCAGCGTGAACAAGGCCCCAGTGTGAACAAGGCCCAGTGTGAACAAGGTCCCAGTGTGAACAAGGATCAGTGTGAACAAGGATGAGTGTGAACAAGGCACCAGTGTGAACAAGGCCGCAGTGTGAACAAGGTCCCAGTGTGAACAAGGATCAGTTTGAACAAGATCCCAGTGTGAACAAAGCCTCAGTGTGAACAAGGTCCCAGTGTGAACAAGATCCCAGTGTGAACAAGGCCGCAGTGTGAACAAGGTCCCAGTGTGAACAAGGATCAGTTTGAACAAGATCCCAGTGTGAACAAAGCCTCAGTGTGAACAAGGTCCCAGTGTGAAAAAGATCCCAGTGTGAACAAGGCCCCAGTGTGAACAAGGTCCCAGTGTGAACAAGATCCCAGTGTGAACAAGGTCCCAGTGTGAACAAGGATCAGTGTGAACAGGCCCCAGTGTGAACAAGGCCCCAGTGTGAACAGGCCCTAGTGTGAACAAGGTCCTAGTGTGAACAAGGCCCCAGTGTGAACAAGGATCAGTGTGAACAGGCCCCAGTGTGAACAAGGCCCCAGTGTGAAAAGGCCCTAGTGTGAACAAGGTCCCAGTGTGAACAAGGCCCAGTGTGAACAAGGTCCCAGTGTGAACAAGGCCCCAGTGTGAACAAGGTCCCAGTGTGAACAAGGCCCAGTGTGAACAAGGCCCCAGTGTGAAAAGGCCCTAGTGTGAACAAGGTCCCAGTGTGAACAAGGCCCCAGTGTGAACAAGGTCCCAGTGTGAACAAGGCCGCAGTGTGAACAAGGCCCAGTGTGAACAAGGTCCCAGTGTGAACAAGGCCGCAGTGTGAACAAGGCCCAGTGTGAACAAGGATCAGTGTGAACAAGGTCCCAGTGTGAACAAGGCCTCAGTGTGAACAAGGCCCCAGTGTGAACAAGGTCCCAGTGTGAACAAGATCCCAGTGTAAACAAGGTCCCAGTGAGAACAAGGATCAGTGTGAACACGCCCCAGTGTGAGCATGGCCCCAGTGTGAACAGGCCCTAGTGTGAACAAGGTCCCAGTGTGAACAAGGCCCCAGTGTGAACAAGGATCAGTGTGAACAGGCCCCAGTATGAACAAGGCCCTAGTGTGAACAAGGTCCCAATGTGAACAAGGCCCCAGTGTGAACAAGGATCAGTGTGAACAGGCCCCAGTGTGAACAAGGTCCCAGTGTGAACAAGGTCCCAGTGTCAACAAGGCCCCAGTGTGAACAAGATCCCAGTGTGCACAAGGTCCCAGTGTGAACAGGCCCTAGTGTGAACAAGGTCCCAGTGTGAACAAGGTCCCAGTGTGAA
This sequence comes from Hemiscyllium ocellatum, assembly GCF_020745735.1. Lineage (NCBI taxonomy): Eukaryota > Metazoa > Chordata > Chondrichthyes > Orectolobiformes > Hemiscylliidae > Hemiscyllium > Hemiscyllium ocellatum. The sequence goes on from NC_083407.1 coordinate 1,943,226, forward strand.
CAAGGATCAGTGTGAACAAGGGTGAGTGTGAACAAGGCCCTAGTGTGAACAAGGCCCCAGTGTGAACAGGCCCCAGTGTGAACAAGGCCCAGTGTGAACAAGGCCTCAGAGTGAACAAGGCCCCAGTGTGAACAAGGCGCCAGTGTGAACAGGCCCCAGTGTGAACAAGGCCTCAGTGTGAACAAGGTCCCAGTGTGAACAAGGATCAGTGTGAACAAGGCCCCAGTGTGAACAAGGCCCCAGTGTGAACAAGGATCAGTGTGAACAAGGTCCCAGTGTGAACAAGGCCCAATGTGAACAAGATCCCAGTGTGAAAAAGATCCCAGTGTGAACATGGCCCCAGTGTGAACAAGGATTAGTGTGAACAAGGCCCCAGTGTGAACAAGGATCAGCGTGAACAAGGCCCTAGTGTGAACAAGGATTAGTGTGAACAAGATCCCAGTGTGAACAAGGATTAGTGTGAACAAGGCCCTAGTGTGAAAAAGATCCCAGTGTGAACAAGGTCCCAGTGTGAACAAGGCCCCAGTGTGAACAAGGATCAGTGTGAACAAGGTCCCAGTGTGAACAAGGCCCTAGTGTGAACAAGGATTAGTGTGAACAAGGCCCCAGTGTGAATAAGGCCCCAGTGTGAACAAGGATCAGTGTGAACAAGGCCCCAGTGTGAACAAGGTCCCAGTGTGAACAAGGCCCCAGTGTGAATAAGGCCCCAGTGTGAACAAGGATCAGTGTGAACAAGGCCCCAGTGTGAACAAGGTCCCAGTGTGAACAAGGCCCCAGTGTGAATAAGGCCCCAGTGTGAACAAGGATCAGTGTGAACAAGGTCCCAGTGTGAACAAGGCCCTAGTGTGAACAAGGATCAGTGTGAACATGAGCTAGCCTGCTCCGGCCCGATGAGTGTTGAACTCGATATTGGGCCCGGACGGCGATGGAGTCCCCAGGTGGAACCCGAGGTGCTGCTCCTCCAGCTCGTGCTGAGCTTCACTGGGGCCCTGCAGCAGGCCTGAGGCAGAGGGGCTGGCCAGGGGACAGGCCGGGGGACAGGCCGGGGGACAGGCCGGGGGCTGGCCAGGGGGACAGGCCGGGGGACAGGCCGGGGGACAGGCCGGGGGACAGGCCGGGGGCTGGCCAGGGGGACAGGCCGGGGGACAGGCCGGGGGACAGGCCGGGGGACAGGCCGGGGGCTGGCCAGGGGGACAGGCCGGGGGACAGGCCGGGGGACAGGCCGGGGGACAGGCCGGGGGCTGGCCAGGGGGACAGGCCGGGGGACAGGCCGGGGGACAGGCCGGGGGACAGGCCGGGGGCTGGCCAGGGGGACAGGCCGGGGGACAGGCCGGGGGACAGGCCGGGGGACAGGCCGGGGGCTGGCCAGGGGGACAGGCCGGGGGACAGGCCGGGGGTGGGGGGGTTACAGTGACGGGGAACTGGACCCACAGATACGTCTGTATCCCACGGTCTAGAGGAATCTCGGTTTCCTGTGGGTGTTATCGATGTGGATAATTTCCGAATTCCCTGTATCCACCACCTCCCACTGGATCAATCACCACATCCCATTGGAGATTCCTACTTCCCGTTTCCTTTCTGACTCAGCCCGAAATCCTGGTGAACGTGGAATTCCTGTTCCCTCATCAGTCGGTAATATCTGGGCTCCCCCATAAACATTCTGCCATGCCGTTTCTCACACATCTGCAAATGTGTTGCTGGTCAAAGCACAGCAGGTTAGGCAGCATCTCAGGAATGGATGCTGCCTAACCTGCTGTGCTTTGACCAGCAACACATTTGCAGCTGTGATCTCCAGCATCTGCAGACCTCATTTTTTACTCGTTTCTCACACATGTATGTTTCCTGTACGTGACCTGGTCCATGATCTCAGTCAGGCCCAGCTCCATACGGTTCTCTCGACTGAATTCCCAGCTCTGCCCACCGTCCCCTCCTCATCCATCCTGATCACCCCCAACCTTCAACACAATCTAATCACACCACCCATCGATGTTTCGACGTGATAAAGCCAGCCTCACCCTCCCTGATCACCGATCTCTCCAAATGCCCTTTGGCGTGTATTCACACCTACCCCGTACAATGGGGCCAGGCTGAGGGAGGTAACCACTGAGGTGGGAGGGGCAATTACTGAGGCAGAGAATGGGGTGGGATAATTACTGAGGGGGGGCACGGGGTGGGGGTAATTACTGAGAGGGGGCACGGGGTGGGGGTAATTACTGAGAGGGGAGTATGGGGGTGGAGTAATTACTTAGCGGGGAGCACAGGATGGGGGTAATGACTGAGGAGGCAGCATGGGTGGTGGTAATTAGTGAGGGGGAGCACTGGGGTGGGGGTAATTACAGAAGGGGGAGTATGGAGTGGGGGTAATTACTGAGGGGGAGTGTGGGGTTGGGGTAACTCCTGAGGGAGTGTACGGGATGGGGTAATTAGTGAGGGGGAGAATGGGGTGGGGGTAATTAATGGGGGGGGCCCTGGGGTGGGGGTAATTACTGAGGGGGGAGCACGGGGTGGGGGTAATTCTGAGGTGGAGAATGGAGTGGGGGTAATTAGTGAGGGGAGCACTGGGTTGGGGTAATTACTGTGGGGGAGTACAGAATGGGGTAATTACTGAGGGGGGAGAATGGGGTGGGGGTAATTACAGCGGCGGAGCATGGGGGTGGGGGTTATTACTGATGGGGCAGTACTGGGGTGGGGGTAAATATTGAGGGGGAGCACAGTGTGGCGTAATTACTGAGGGGGGAGTATGAGGTGGGGGTAATGAGTGATGGGGAGCCTGGCTGTGGGGGTAATTACTGTGGGGGGAGCACAGGGTGGGGTAAATACTGAAGGGGGAGTATGGGGTGGGGGTAATTAGTGAGGGTGGAGCATGGGAGTGGGGTATATACTGATGGGGCAGTACTGGGGTGGGGTATATATTGAGGGGGAGCACAGTGTGGGGTAATTACTGAGGGGGGAGAAGACTGGGAGTGGGTGTAATTACTGACAGGGAGCATGGGGTGGAGGTAATTGCTGAGGGGGGAGAATGGGGTGGGGGTAATTGCTGAGGGGGGAGTACGGGGTGGGGGTAATTACTGAGAGGGAGCATGGAGGTGGGTGTAATTACTGAGGAGGCAATATTGAGGTGGGAGTGAATACTGAGGGGGGAGCAGTGATGGTGAGAGTAATTACTGTGGGGGGAGTATGGGGTGGAGTTAATTAGTGAGGGGGAGCACTGAGGGTGGGGGTCATTCATGAGGGGGAGCATGGAGGTGGGGGTAATTACTGTGGGGGAGCACGGGTGGGGTAATTATTGAGGTGGGAGCATGGGAGTGGGGTAATTACTGAGGGGGAGGACAGATTGTGGGTGACCGTCACTCCCAGGACAGATTGTGGGTGACCATCACTCCCAGGACAGATTGTGGGTGACCATCCCTCCCGGGACAGATTGTGGGTGATTGTCACTCCCAGGACAGATTGTGAGTGACCATCCCTCCCGGGACAGATTGTGGGTGAATGTCACTCCCAGGACAGATTGTGAGTGACCGTCACTCCCGGGACAGATTGTGGGTGACCATCACTCCCAGGGACAGATTGTGGGTGACTGTCATTCCCGGACAGATTGTGGGTGACCATCACCCCCAGGACAGATTGTGGGTGACCATCACTCCCAGGGACAGATTGTGGGTGACTGTCATTCCCGGACAGATTGTGGGTGACCATCACCCCCAGGACAGATTGTGGGTGACCATCACTCCCAGGATAGATTGTGGGTGACCATCACCCCCAGGACAGATTGTGGGTGACCATCACTCCCGGGACAGATTGTGGGTGACTGTCATTCCCGGACAGATTGTGGGTGACCATCACCCCCAGGACAGATTGTGGGTGACCATCACTCCCAGGATAGATTGTGGGTGACCATCACCCCCAGGACAGGTTGTGGGTGACCATCACTCCCAGGACAGATTGTGGGTGACCATCACTCCCAGGACAGATTGTGGGTGATCGTCACTCCCAGGACAGATTGTGGGTGAGCCTCCCTCCCAGGAACGTGATGCTGTTGCCCATCTCCCCCTCAGCCTCACTGATACAGACAGGGGTGTGCCCTCCCCTCTCTGCTTCCTGAAGGTAATGAGCATCTCCTTCATTTTGCTGATGTTGAGGGAGAGATTGTTCCCTTCCCCCCGTGTTCTCAGTGTTCAGTCTCTTTCCTGTTCTCTGTCCCAGCCTTGGCTGGGGTCCAGTCTACAGCAGTGACGTTGTCAGCGAGCTTAGAGATGGAGTTCAGATGAAACGTGGCCCCACAGTCATCCTATCGTATATTAGGGGCTGAGCACACATCTCTGGGGGGGGGGCTCCAATGTTGTGTTTTATCGTGGAGGAGGTGCAGTTATCTACCTTCACTGAGTGGTGCTGGGAAAGCACAGCAGGTCAGGCAGCATCCCAACTGCAGGGCAATCGATGTTACGGGCAAAAGCCCCACGTTCTTGATGTAGGGCTTATGCCCGAAGCGTTGAGTGGCTTGCCCCCCGGACGCTGCCTGACCAGCTGTGTTTTTCCAGCATCATACATTTCCGCACTCTCTTCACTGACTGTGGTCAGTGGGTCAGGGAGCTGAGGGCAGAGCTGAGACTACGGCCTCAGAGTTTTGAGATGAGTCCAGGGGGAGAATGACGTTGAAAGCTGAGCTGTAGTCAATGAGCAAGAGTCTGACACAGATGTCCTTATTGTCCAAATGTTCCAGGGATAAGTGCAAGGCTCAGGAAATGGTGCCTGTCATTGACCTGTTACATCGGGTTAAACTTGAATTCATAGTTTCATAGTCATAGGAACAGGAGGAGGCCATTTGGCCCGTCGAGCCTGTTCTGCTATTGTTTCAGCCCATGGCTGATCTATCCACTGTCTCAGCTCCTCCCACCTGCACTATCCCATAACCCTCAAGGCCCCTACCATTGCAAAAGCCCATCCAACGGTGTCTTGAACATATTTAATGAAGCTACTGCTACATTGGACAGAGAATTCCATAGATTCCCTACTCTCTGGGAAAAGCAGTTTGTCCTTTAGGGAAAGGAATTGCCATCTTTATGTGTTCTGATCTATATGTGACTCCAGACCCATAGCAATGGCTGAGTTGCCCACTGGGGTGGGTAATGGCCCAGGCAGTGACACACACAATCCTGTGACTGAACAGAAGTCTCTGGAATGTTCTTTGTGCTGTGAGAGTGAGACATGTCAATTTTGTCAGGAACATAAAACAGTGGAGGACTTTCCTGTTTCCACATAGCTTCACTCCGTTTTGACTCCAGCGTGATCTGGTCATGTAGAGAACATGCCAGTGATCCAACACTGGGCACACTGGGTCAGCCCCAGTCACGATGAGAACAAAGATACACGTTAAATACATATTTCACTCAGCACATTTGACAAAAGGCTTCCCTCTGGACAAATGGTGTTACTGTTAGACAGCAGCTCTCTGATATAATCTAAACCAACTGACATGTTTGGTCATTGCAATATACAGTTTAAATTTACAGAGAGGCTTCTGAAAAGTGAGCATTCTCAATAGCCAGAACAGACAATCCAACTCCCAGGTTGTGGATGTTTACATTTCTGTCTGTGTGTCTAGTGTGCCTGTGTAGGATTTTAATTCATTCACAGGACATGGGCATCACAGGCTCAGCAGCACTTATTGTCCATCCCTAATTACCCAGAGGGCAGTTCAGAGCCAGCCACATGGCTGTGGGTCTGGAGTCACGTGTAGGCCAGACCAGGTGAGGATGGCAGATTCCTTCCCTGAAGGACATTAGTGACCCAGATGGGTTTTTCTGACAATCAACAATAGATTCATGGTCATCAGTAAACGCTTGATTCCAGATTTTCTTTTATTGAATTCAAATTCCACCATGTGCTGTCACAGGATTCAAACAGGGATCCCCACAATATGAGCTGGGTCTCTGGATTAACATTCAGCGATAATATCGTTTGGCCTCACCTGCCTTTGTATCACTGTGTGTACGTGTGTCTGTGTGTATCACTGTGTGTGTACCTGTGTCTCTGTCTATCCCAGTGTGTGTACGTGTGTCTGTGTGTAACTCTGTGTGTGTACGTGTGTCTGTGTGTAACCCTGTGTATGTAGGTGTGTCTGTGTGTAACCCTGTGTGTGTACGTGTGTCTCTGTCTATCCCAGTGTGTGTATGTGTGTCTGTGTGTATCACTGTGTATGTACGTGTGTCTATGTGTATCCCTGTGTATGTAGGTGTAACTGTGTGTATCCCTGTGTGTGTACCTGTGTCTCGTCTATCCCAGTGTGTGTATGTGTGTCTGTGTGTATCACTGTGTGTATACATGTGTCTGTGTGTACCACTGTGTGTGTGCATGTGTCTGTGTGTATCCCTGTGTACGTAGGTGTGTCTGTGAGTATCCCTGTATATGTACAAGTGTCTGTGTGTATCACTGTGTGTGTACGTGTGTCTATGTGTATCTCTGTGTATGTACGAGTGTCTGTGTGTATCACTGTGTGTGTACGTGTGTCTGTGTGTATCCCTGTGTGTGTATCTGTGTCTGTGTCTATCCCAGTGTGTGCACGTGTGTCTGTGTGTATCCCTGTGTATATATGTGTGTCTGTGTCTATCCCAGTGTGTGTACGTGTGTCTGTGTGTATCACTGTGTGTGTACATGTGTCTGTGTGTATCACTGTGTGTGTACGTGTGTCTGTGTGTATCCCAGTGTGTGTCTGTGTGTATCCCTGTGTGTGTACATGTGAGTGTGTGTATCCCTTTGTGTGTACATGTGTCTGTGTCTATCCCAGTATGTGTATGCGTGTCCTTGTGTATCCCGGTGTGTACGTGTGTCTGTGCCTATCCCAGTGTGTGTATTTGTGTCTGTATATATCCCAGTGTGTGTACGTATGTCTGTGTCTATCCCTGTGTGTGTACGTGTGTCTGTGTCTATCCCAGTGTGTGTATGTGTGTCTGTGTGTGTACGTGTGTCTGTGTCTGTCCCAGTGTGTGTACGTGTGTCTGTGTGTATCCCTGTGTGTGTATGTGTGTCTGTGTGTATTCCAGTGGGTCTACGTGTGTCTGTGAGTATCCCTGTGTGTGTACGTGTGTCTGTGTGTATCCCTGTGTGTGTACGTGTGTCTGTGTGTATTCCTGTGTGTGTACGTGTGTCTGTGTCTATCCCTGTGTGTGTACGCGTGTCTGTGTGTATCCCTTTGTGTGTACGTGTGTCTGTGTGTATCCCTGTGTGTGTACGCGTGTCTGTGTCTATCCCTGTGTGTGTACGCGTGTCTGTGAGTATCCCTGTGTGTTTACGTGTGTCTGTGTCTATCCCTGTGTGTGTACGCGTGTCTGTGTGTGTCCCTTTGTGTGTACGTGTGTCTGTGTGTATCCCTGTGTGTGTATGTGTGTCTGTGTGCATCCCAGTGCGTGTACATGTGTCTGTGTCTATCCCAGTGTGTGTACGTGTGTCTGTGTCTATCCCAGTGTGTGTATGTGTGTCTGTGTGTGTACATGTGTCTGTGTCTATCCCAGTGTGTGTACGTGTGTCTGTGTCTATCCCAGTGTGTGTATGTGTGTCTGTGTGTGTACATGTGTCTGTGTCTATCCCAGTGTGTGTACATGTGTCTGTGTCTATCCCAGTGTGTGTATGTGTGTCTGTGTGCGTACATGTGTCTGTGTCTATCCCAGTGTGTGTATGTGTGTCTGTGTGTGTACGTGTGTCTGTGTGTATCCCAGTGTGTGTACATATGTCTGTGTGTATCCCCGTGTGTGTGTCTATACTTTCAATTACCTATGTTTGTGTATGTGTCACTGTCAGTGTGATTGTCATCTTGTGCTGATGTACTTTGTGTATTTTACACACACACACACACGCACACACGCACGCGCACACACGCACGCACACACACACGCACACATACACACACACACACACGCACGCACACACACACGCACACACACACGCACACACACACACGCACACACACATGCACACATACACACACACACATACATTGCATATACACAGTAACAAGTGCACCACAAATATACAGCAACACGTACACCCAAAACACACTGCAACTGACTCACTCAAAGTACACAACAAATATACAGTACGTTTGCGTGTTGCTGTGTATTTGCGGAGCATGTGTTACTGTGCATTTGGCGTGTCCATGTTGCTCTCTAATTGCAGTGTATTTGTTGCTATGTATTTGGGGTGTATGTATTGCTGTGTGTTTTGGGTGTACATGGTGCTTTGTATTTGGAATATACATGTGAATGTGTATTGGGGTGCACATGTTTAAGGGCTACGGGGGGAATGCGAGTAAGTGGATATGAAATGCCCATCAGCTATGATTGAATGGCGGAGTGGACTCGATGGGCCGAATGGCCTTACTTCCACTCCTATGTCTTATGGTCTTATGGTCTTATGTGTTACTGTGTATTTGTGGTGTATGTGTTGCTGTGTATTTGCAGTGTATTTGTTGCTGTGTATTTGGGGTGAACATGTTGCTGTGTATATGTCGTGTACGTGTTGCTGTGTATTTGGAGTGTATGTGTTGCTGTGTATTTGGGATGTATATGTTGCTGAGTATTTGGAGTATACATGTCAATGTGTATTGGGATGTATGTGTTATTGTGTATTTGGGGTGTACATTCTGCTGTATGGTTGGGGTGTACGTGTTGCTGTGTATTTGGGGTATATGTGTTGTTGAATACTTGGAGTGCATCAGTTGCTGTGTGTTTTGGGTGTACGTGTTGCTTTGATTTTGGACTATACATGTCACTGTATATGGGGGTGTACTTGTTACTGTGTATTTGGGGTTGCTGCGTATTTGGGGTTGCTGTGTATTTGAGGTGTACGTGCTGTTGTATGGTTGGGATGTACGTGCTACTGTGTATATACAGTGTATGTGTTGCTGCGTATTTGGGTTGCACCTGTTGCTCTGTATTTGGGTGTACATGTCGCTGTGTATTTGGGGTGTATGTGTTTCTGTGTATTTGGGGTGTCTATGTTGCTTGTATTTGGGGTGTATGTGTTGCTGTGTATTTGGGGTGTACACGTTGCTGAGTATTTGGGGTGTATGTGTTGCTGTGTATTTGGAGCATATCTGTTGCTGTGTATTTGGGATGCATGAGTTTCTATGTATTTGGGGTGTACGTGTTGCTGTGATTTTGTGGTGTACATATTGCTGTGTATTTGGGGTGTACATGTTGCTGTGTATTTTGGGTGTATGTGTTGCTGTGTATTTGGGATTTACGTGTATTTGCTGCTGTGCATGTGAAGTGTACGTCACTGTATATTTGGGTGTACATGCTGCTGTGTATTTGGGGTGAATGTGTTGCTGTGTCTTTGGTCAGTACATGTTGCTGTGTACTTGGGATGTACGTGTAGCTGTGTATTTGGTGGGTACATGTCCCTATATATTTGGGGTGTAGTCGTTGCTGTGTATTTGGGGTGAATATGTTGCTATGTATTTGGGGTGTACGTGTTGCTGTGTATTTGCTATGTATGTATTGCTGCGTATTTGGTGTGTACATGTTGCTGTGTATTTGGTCGGTACATGTTGCTGTATATTTGGGGTGTACATGTTGCTGTGTTTTTGGGGTGAACGTGTTGCTGAGTATTTGGGGTGTATGTGTTGCTGTGTATTTGGGGTACATATGTTCCTGTGTATTTGGCGTGTACATGTTGGTGTATTTGGGGTGTGTATGTTGCTGTGTAATTAGGGTACATTTGTTCCTGTGTATTTGGGTTGTGCGTGTCGCGGTGTATTTGAAGTATACATGTTGCCTAGTATCTGGGGTATACGTATTGCTGTGTATTTGGGGTGTACGTGTTGCTGCATACTTGTGTTGTACACATTACATTTGGGATGTACATGTTGCTGTTTTGTTTGGCATGTACGTGTTGCTGTGTATTTGGGGTGTACTCGTTGCTGCATATTTGAGGTGAATGTATTGCTGTGTATTTGGGGTGTACATGTTGTTATGTGTTTGGGATGTACGTGTTGCTGTGTATTTGGGATGTGCGTATTGCTGTGTATTTAGGGTGTGCATGTTGCTTTGTATTCGGGGTGTACGGGTTGCTGTATATTTGGGTTGTACACTTCACCTTTTGGATGTACGTGTTGCTGTGTATTTTGGATGTATGTGTTGCTGCATACTTGTGTTGTACATGTTCCATTTGTGACGTACATGTTGCTGTTTTGTTTGGTATGTACGTGTTGCTGTGTATTTGGTGGGTATGTGTCGCTGTATCTTTGGGGTGTACTCATTGCTGCATATTTGGGGTGTGTATGTTGCTGTGTATTTGGGGTGTACGTGTTGCTGTATATTTGGGATGTACATGTTGCTGTGTATTTGGGGTGTGTGTGTGTTGCTGTGTATTTGGGATGTGTGTGTTGCTGTGTACTTGGGGTGTATGTGTTGCTGTGTATTTGAGGTATACATGTTGCTGTGCATTTTGGATGCATGTGTTCCTATGTATTTGTGGTGTACACGTTGCTGTGTATTTTGGGTGTACGTGTGGCTGTGTATTTGGGATGTACGTGTTGCTGTGTATTTGGGGTGTACGCGTTGCTGTGTATTTGGGGTTTGCATGTTGCCTAGTATCTGGGGTATATGTATTGCTATGTATTTGCGGTGTATTTGTTGCTGTGTATTTGGGTGGACATGTCACTGTATATTTGGGTTGTACATGTTGCTGTATGTTTGGGGTGTACATATTGCTGTGTATTTGGAGGGTACATGTTGCTGTATGTTTGGGGTGTACTCGTTGCTGTGTGTTTGGGGTGAATGTGTTGCTGTGTATTTGGGATGCATGTGTTCCAATGTATTTGGCGTGTACATGTTGCTGTGTATTTGGGATTTACGTGCTGCTGTGCATTTGGGGTGTACGTATTGCTGTGTATTTGCGGTGTATGTGTTGCTGTGTATTTGGGGTGAACGTGTCGCTGTATACTTGGGTTGTACGCATTGAATTTGGGATGTACGTGTTGCTGTTTATTTGGGATGTACGTGTTGCTGTGTATTTGGTGAGTACGTGTTGCTGTATATTTGTGGTGTACTCGTTGCTGTGTATTTGGGGTGAAAATGTTGCTGTGTATTTGGGCTGTACATGTTGCTGTGTATTTGGTATGTGTGTGTTGCTGTGTATTGGGGTGTACGCGTTGTTTTGTATTCGGGTTGTAGGTGTTGCTGTATATTTGGGGTATACATGTGGCTGTGTATTTGGGGTGCAGGTGTTGCTGAGTATTTGGGGTATGCGCGTTGCTGTGTATTTTAGATGTACGTATTGCTGTGTATTTAGAATGTACATGTTGCTGTGTGTTTGGGGTGTACATGTTGCTGTGTATATTTTGGTTGTATGTGTTGTGTATTTGGGGTGTATGTGTTGCAGTGTATTTGGGATGTATTTGTTGTTGTGTATTTGGGATGTACGTATTACTGAGTATTTGGGGTGTACGTGTTGCTGTGTATTTGGGATGTACGTGTTGCTGTGTGTTTTGGGGTGTACGTGTTGCTGTGTATTTTGGGGCGTACATGTTGCTGTGTGATTTGGGATGTACATGTTGCTGTGTGTTTGGGATGTACGTGTTGCTGTGTGTTTTGGGGTGTACGTGTTGCTGTGTATTTGGAGTGTACGTATTGCTGTGTATTTGGGTTGTGTATGTTGCTGTGTTTTTGGGGTGTACACGTTGCTGTGTATTTGGGATGAATGTGTTGCTATGTATTTGGGGTGTACGCATTGCTGTGTATTTGGTGAGTACGTGTTGCTGAGTATTTGGAATGTACGTGTCGCTATGTATTTGGTGTGTACATGTTGTGAATTTTGGGTATAGATGTTGCTGTATATTTGGGGTGTACATGTGGCTGTGTATTTGGGGTATACTTGTTGCTGTGTATTTGGGGTGAACGTGTTGCTGAGTATTTGGAATCTATGTGTTGCTGAGTGTTTGGGGTATACGTATTGCTGTGCATTTGGGATGTACGTGTTGCTGTGTATTTGGGGTATAGGTGTTGCTGTATATTTGGGATGTACGTGTGGCTGTGTATTTGGGGTATACGTGTTGCTGTGTATTTGGGGTGTATGTGTTGCTGTGTATCTGGGATGTGTGTTTGTGGTGTACGTGTTGCTGTGTGTTGGGCTGTACATGTTGTTGTGTATTTGGGGTGTAAGTGTTGTTGTATATTTGGGGTGTATGTTTGGCTGTGTATCTCAGGTGTACGTGTTGCTGTGTATTTGGGGTGTACGTGTCACTGTACATTTGGGGTGTACTCATTGCTGAGTGTTTGGGGTGTACATGTTGCGGTATATATTTGGGGTGTATGTGTTGTGTATTTGGGGTGTACATGTTGCTGTGTATTTGGGATGTACGCATTGCTGTATATTTGGGGTGTATGTTTGGCTGTGTATTTCAGGTGTACATGTCGCTGTATATTTGGGTAGTACGTGTTGCATTTGGGATGTACATGTTGCTGTATATTTGGGATGTATGTGTTGCTGTGTATTTGGGATGTACGTGTTGCTGTGTATTTGTGGTGTACATGTTGCTGTGTATTTGGGGTGTATGTTTGGCTGTGTATTTCAGGTGTACATGTCGCTGTATATTTGGGTAGTACGTGTTGCATTTGGGATGTACATGTTGCTATGTATTTGCGGTGTACGTGTTGCTGTGTATTTGGGATGTACGTGTTGCTGTGTGTTTTGGGGTATACGTGTTGCTGTGCATTTGGGATGTACATGTTCCTGTGTGTTTGGGATGTACGTGTTGCTGTGTGTTTTGGGGTGTATGTGTTGCTGTGTATTTGGAGTGTACGTGTTGCTGTGTATTTGTGGTGTACGTATGGCTGTGTATTTGGGTTGTGGATGTTGCTGTGTTTTTGGAGTGTACACGTTGCTGTGTATTTGGGATGCATGTGTTCCTATGTATTTGGGGTGTACGTGTCGCTGTATGTTTGGGGTGTACGCATTGCTGTGTATTTGGGATGTATGTGTTGCTGTGTATTCTGGGTGTACGTGTTGCTGTGTATTTGGGATGTACGTGTTGCTGTGTGTTTTGGGGTATACGTGTTGCTGTGCATTTGGGATGTACATGTTGCTGTGTGTTTGGGATGTACGTGTTGCTGTGTGTTTTGGGGTGTATGTGTTGCTGTGTATTTGGAGTGAACGTGTTGCTGTGTATTTGTGGTGTACGTATGGCTGTGTATTTGGGTTGTGGATGTTGCTGTGTTTTTGGGGTGTACACGTTGCTGTGTATTTGGGATGCATGTGTTCCTATGTATTTGTGGTGTATGTGTCGCTGTATATTTGGGGTGGCCGCATTGCTGTGTATTTGGGGTGGCCGCATTGCTGTGTATTTGGGATGTAAGTGTTGCTGTGTGTTTGGTGTGTACAAGTTGTGAATTTTGGGTATAGGTGTTGCTGTATATTTGGGGTGTATGTGTGGCTGTGCATTTGGGGTATACGTGTTACTGTGTATTTGGGATGCATGTGTTGCTGAGTATTTGGAATCTACGTGTTGCTGAGTGTTTGGGTTGTACGTATTGCTGTGTATTTGGGATGTACATGTTGCTGTATTTGGGGTGTACATGTTGCTGTGTATATTTGGGGTGTATGTGTTGTGTATTTGGAGGATGCGTGTTGCTGTGTATTTGGGATGTGTGTTTGTGGTGTACGTGCTGCTGTGTGTTGGGCTGTACATGTTTCTGTGTATTTGGGGTGTACATTTTGCTGTATATTTGGGGTGTACTCATTGTTGAGTGTTTGGGGTGTACATGTTGCTGTGTATATTTGGGGCGTATGTGTTGTGTATTTGGGGTGTACGTGTTGCTGTACATTTGGGATGTGTGTTTGTGGAGTACATGTTGCTGTGTATTTGGGATGTACGTGTTGCTGTATATTTGGGGTGTATGCTTTGCTGTGTATTTGGGGTGTACATGTCGCTGTATATTTGGGTAGTATGTGTTGCATTTGGGATGTACATGTTGCTATATATTTGGGGCGTATGCATTGCTGTGTATTTGAGATGCACACGTTGCTGTGTATTTGGGGTGTACGTGTTGCTGTGTATTTGGGGTGTACCCGTGACTCTGTACCTATCTTTGTATATGGTATCTTTGGGTTGTTGACTTACATGCAGCTCCTGAGATAAGCGCTAAGATGAAGATTACAAATATTTAAGAAATGTCACCAGTTTTGTTGGACTCAACATTTAAGTGTCTATAGAATGAATGAACTCAGTTAATAAACAGTAAAAGTCTGTACGTTGACGAGGTGTTGTGTGTGAGTTGTACAGTGCAGTTGTGAATCTGGGTTCGATGATTTCCGTTCTCCGCTGGAGATTAATCTATGCGTAAGAACCTTTGTGGTGTTCCTTAGTCATGTTGAAATGATTCATTTCTGATTCACTGAAGTTTTGGGAAAATGCTCACCTTATCTGAGGTATTGCATTATCTCAGGCTCTGTCATTATTGAGAAATACCAATATTTTCCCAGTGTATGGTAATGACGCTCTCTCTCTTTGTACTGGCGGTGATTAATCTGTGCAGGGCGTCAGAACTCCCATCTCTGCCGCAACCTATTCCCCGGCTACTGTAATAATCCATTGTGTGGTGGAGTCCGTTTCATGGGGTTTACAAGGTTGTCTGGTTGTGTAATGGGGCCCTGCTGGAATCCGACCATCGCACACAGTCTCCATGTGCAGCTTGACCTGCTTCAGGTAGCTCTCACAACCACATAGAGGGCTAAAGGTGAATATAACAGACAAACATCAGGAATCATCTCATGGGAGAGAAAGGAATAGATACATAGAACATAGAACATTACAGCGCAGTACAGGCCCTTCGGCCCTCGATGTTGCACCGCCCTGTCATACTAATCTGAAGCCAATCCCACCTACACTATCCCATGTACGTCCATATGTCTGTCCAATGACGACTTAAATGTACTTAAACTTGGCGAATCTACTACCGTTGCAGGCAAAGCATTCCGTACACTTACTACTCTCTGATAAAGAAACTACCTCTGACATCTGTCCTTTATCTATCTCCCCTCAGTTTAAAGCTATGTCCCCTCGTGCTCACCGTCACCATCTGGGGAAAAAGGCTCTCCCTGTCCACCCTATCTAACCCTCTGATTATCTTGTATGTCTCTATTAAGTCACCTCTCAACCTTCTTCTCTTCAACGAAAACAGCCTCAGTTCCCTCAGCCTTTCCCCGTAAGGCCTTCCCTCCATACCAGGCAACATCCCAGTAAATCTCCTCTGCACCCTTTCCAAAGCTTCCACATCCTTCCTATAATGTGATGACCAGAACTGGACACAATACTCCAAGTGCAGCCGCACCAGAGTTTTGTACAGATGCAGCATAACCTCATGGTTCCAAAACTCGATCCCTCTATTAATAAAAGCTAAAACACTGTATGCCTTCTTAACAACCCTGTCAACCTGGGTGGCAACTTTCAAGTATCTGTGTACCTGGACACCGAGATCTCTCTGCTCATCTACACTGCCAAGAATCTTACCATTAGCCCAGTACTTTGCATTCCGGTTACTCCGACCAAAGTGAATCACCTCACACCTGTCTGCATTAAACTCCATTTGCCACCTCTCAGCCCAGCTCTGCAGTTTATCTATGTCTCTCTGTAACCTACAACATCTCTTGTCACTATCCACAACTCCACTGACCTTAGTGTCGTCTGCAAATTTACTAACCCACCCTTCTACGCCCTCATCCAGTTCATTTATAAAAATGACGAACAGCAGTGGACCCAACACCGACCCTTGCAGTACACCACTAGTAACTGGACTCCAGGATGAACATTTCCCATCAACCACCACCCTCTGTCTTCTTTCAGCAAGCCAATTACTGATCCAAACTGCTATATCTCCCACAATACCATTTCTCTGCATTTTGTACAATAGCCTACTGTGGGGAACCTTATCGAACGCCTTGCTGAAATCCATATTCACCACATCAATCGGTTTACTCTCATCTACCTGTTTGGTCACCTTCTCAAAGAACTCAATAAAGTTTGTGAGGCACGACCTACCCTTCACAAAACCATGCTGACTATCCTTAATCAACTTA
The DNA here is from genome assembly GCF_020745735.1 of Hemiscyllium ocellatum. Classification (NCBI taxonomy): domain Eukaryota; kingdom Metazoa; phylum Chordata; class Chondrichthyes; order Orectolobiformes; family Hemiscylliidae; genus Hemiscyllium; species Hemiscyllium ocellatum. Next base: position 1,959,297 of record NC_083407.1, read on the forward strand.
TTCTTTTCTAGATGATTATAAATCCTATCTCTTATAACCTTTTCCAACACTTTACCAACAACTGAGGTAAGGCTCACTGGTCTATAATTACCAGGATTGTTCTACTCCCCTTCTTGAACAGGGGAACCACATTTGCTATCCTTCAGTCTTCTGGCACTATTCCTGTAGACAATGAGGACATAAAAATCAAGGCCAATGGCTCTGCAATCTCCTCCCTTGCTTCCCAGAGGATCCAAGGATAAATCCCATCTGGCCCAGGGGACTTATCTGTTTTCACACTCTGTAGGATTTCTAATACCTCCTCTTTGTGAACCTCAATCCCACCTAGTCTAGTCGCCTGAGAGGGCTACACCAGAGAGAGATGCACTGAGAGGGAGATACACCAAGAGAGAGATTGTTATGATGGTGTTATCGTGCACTGTACCTTTAAGAGAGAGTAAAAGCTGGCAAGGACTTAACAGAGTGTGCTGACAAAATTTTAAAATGTCCCATTTGGCCATGAAAGAAATAGCTGGAGATGAGTTGCTATGTTACACAACAAATTTGAAGTTGGCCAATCTGTTTAATTATGCCCCAAGATACCAAAATCCAATCAAATTTGAATTTAACTGTTTTGAGGACATCAAACCAATGATATTAGATTAGATTGCGTACAGTGTGGAAACAGACCCTTTGGCCCAACAAGTCCACGCCAACCCACTGAAGCACAACCCACCCAGACCCATTCCCCTACATTTAACCCTTCACCTAATACTATGAGCAATTTAGCATGGCCAATTCACCTGACCTGCACATTTTTGGACTGTGGGAGGAAACCGGAGCACTCGGAGGAAACCCACGCAGACACGGGGAGAATGTGCAAACTCCACACAGTCACTCGAGGGTGGAACTGAACCTGGGACCCTGGTGCTGTGAGGCAGCAGTGCTAACCACTGAGCCATCGTGCTGCCCAATGATCTGATGTTTTGGGATATTAAAAAATCGGGCATTTTGAACAGTTGGCCAGAGCAGCAAAGCTCACCAATAAACACAAATGGCCCACAGACTCACTCTCTGAAAGGTACCTGTTCCTGTGAAACCTGTGCCCCAGAAAACCATAGAAAACACCCAGAAAACTCTACAGGGGAGACTCGACACGGCAGACTGGGTTTGAAATTTGAATTTTTTTTGTTAAACCTAACCGGGGGGTTTTGATTGGATCAGAATGGTCTTGTAGAGTGGGAGGTAGATAAATCAATCAGACAAAGGGGGATTACAATGTAGAAAGTTATTGCTTAATGTTCTCATTTTTAATTGGAGTTAAAGAATAAATTGTTAATTTTTTTAAATAGTGAGATTTAGTAGTTCTCTGTCACTCACTTTTACAGACCGTGAGGCGAGGCGAGCTTTTCTATGTGTCAGGTTTAAATTAGAAGAGTTTACCCCGTGTCATAATAGTTTAAAAAAAAGATTCATGGGAAACCATCCGAGTCTCGGAGTTTTTATCTGCCGCCTGCTTCGGTCCGTACACTGAGAGGGAGGGAGGTCTGCAGATGTTGGAGATCAGGGCCGAAAATATGGTGCTGGAAAAGCGCAGCAGGTCAGGCAGCATCCAAGGGGAGCAGGAGAATCGATGTTTCGGGAATTCCTGAAGAAGGGCTCATGCCCGAAACATCGATTCTCCTGTTCCTTGGATGCTGCCTGATCTGCTGCGCTTTTCCAGCAACACATTTTTAGCTCTGATCTCCAGCATCTGCAGACCTCACTCTCTCCTCTTTAGGTGCTGTTTAGCTAACTCACCTCCTCGATTTAGTCTCTCCCTCACCTTCGATACAGAATCTAAGTGTGAGATCTCAGACTTTGGTTCTGTCAATTTTTCTTTAATTAATTTCAAAGGGCTTCTCACTTCATGACCAAACATTAACTGAAAGTGAGTGTCCTGAGTAGATTCATTTGGGGCAGCTCTAATGGCAAACAATACAATTGGGATACCTTTATCCCAGTCATTCAGGTAATCCTGACAGTATTCTCTCAACATGGTCTTCAAGGTCTGATGCCACCTTTCTGAAGCTCCCTGGGATTCAGGATGAGACGCACTGGATCTAATGTGCTGTACAGCTTAGCTATCCATAACCTCCTCAAACAGCCTAGCAGTAAAATGTGATCCTTGGACTGACTGAATCTCTCTGGGTAGCCCATACCATGTGAAGAAAGCTATCAACTCCTCTACAACCTTTTTGTCTTGGTACTCCATAATGGAATTGCCTCTGGAAATCTGGTAGACTCATCCATTATGGTAAATAAGTACTGGTTCCCACTTTTAGTTCTCGGGAGGGGACCTACACAATCAATTATAACCCGTGTGAAAGGTACTTCAAATGCAGGAATTGGAAACAAAGGTGTTGGTTTTATTACCACCTGGGGCTTCCCTACCATTTGGCACGTATGACACATACGGCAAAAGTTAACCTTGTGCATTCCAGGCCAATTAAAAATGTTTTTGGACCTGAGCCTGAGTCTTTCGTACCCCTAGGGGACATCCTACAGGTAGTTCACGTGCTCCCTATAACACATCCTGTCAGTGTGCTCCCGGCAGCAGAACCCATGTACTTCTACTGACCTCTCCTCTGCACTAACCTGCCATGGTCTCCACGTCCGTCTTGGGGTCTATCTTTCAGACAAAAACCCTCTGGAATATTTTTTGCCTCTTTTTCAGAGTACACATGTATATCTTTAAACGTTTCTGTCTGACCCTCTGCTGATTCCCGTTTCTCCTGCACCACTATGTCAGCGGGGCTTCCGCTAACTGAACTTCAATTCCTTCATTTTCTCGTTACGTTTTGCTTCGTGCAGTGATTTATGAGAGTGGGATCGGGATACCAGGAGATTTCTGTTTTAACTTTTCAGTTTCTTGGTCTTCCTTGAGCTTCTCCACAATAAGGGTTACGGGACCCGAAATATTAGCTCTGCTTTCTTACCACAGATGCTGGCAGACCTGCAGAGTTTCTGCAGTAATTTCTGGTTTTGTAGTGGATATACACCATCCACAAGTTTTTGACTTCATGAACTTGCGGTTTGTGTGTGACATCATTATCTCTTGTGTTTGGCCCCAGGCGTCAGTTCTTCCAATAAAAAACCGTACAAAACATAAACGAGAAAAGCAGGCAAGGAAAATCGCTTCCTGTCAGCACCAAATCCCCACACTGCCTCCAAATTCCCCAGACTACATCCTCATTGTGGTCATGTGCCATTCCTTCCTGATCATGAGCAGCTTACTAGGTACACTGAGAGCGAGGGAGATAGAGATAGAGAGAGAGAGAGATACCCTGAGAGAGAGATACACCGAGAGATACAGAGCGATACACTGAGAGCGAGGGAGATAGAGATAGAGAGAGAGAGATACACTGAGAGAGAGACACCGAGAGATACAGAGCGATACACTGAGAGAGAGGGAGATAGAGATATAGAGAGAGAGAGAGAGATACACTGAGAGAGAGAGAGAGACACCGAGAGAGATACACTGAGAGAGAGACACCGAGAGATACAGAGCGGTACACTGAGAGAGAGGGAGATAGAGATAGAGAGAGAGAGAGAGATACACTGAGAGAGAGATACACTGAGAGAGAGAGATATGCTGAGAGAGAGATACACTGAGAGAGTGATACACTGAGAGAGTGATACACTGAGAGAGTGATATGCTGACAGAGAGATAGAGAAATATGCTGAGAGAGAGATACAGACCGATACACCAAGAGAGATACACCGAGGGAGAGATACGCTGAGAGAGAGATACAGAGCGATACGCCGAGGGAGACATACAGAGACAGATACACTGAGAGAGAGAGAGAGAGAGAGATACAGAGGAAGGGATATGCTGTGTGAGAGCGATATGAAATGGGAAAGGGACAACATTCTGAAGCAGAATGAACATTGGTGAAAACAAGCTAGACAGGAGAATCTGTTTGGACATAGTAATTTTTCCTTAATGGCTGTTTACCCAAAACATATCACAGAGTCATCGAGATCTACCATCCAGAAAAGTGCTCTATAGTCGATCATGTCCGTGTTGGTCAAAAATGATCACCAAATAATAGAACATATGCCCATCTATAGGGTAATGACCATATGTGGATACATATGTTAGGATCACAAAGGCCCCTTCCATTCTTAGGATACTTTCTGTATCTTCCACTATGAAACTAGGCATAAAATACTGGTTTAACATCTCTGTCATTTCCCTGCTTCCTGTTATTAATTCCCCATCTCACATTCACAGGGTCAATCTCAATGCCTCCCACCCACCTCAGAGATATCAAAACCCTACTACAGGAAAGAGGCCATTCAGCCCATCATCCCTGCACCTGGTGGATTTGGATTTTCAGAAGTCTTTTGATCAGGATAAGTGGTCATTTTGCCAAATTAAAGCAGATGGGATTGGGGGTAATGTATTGGCATGGATGGAGAATTGATTAGCAGGTAAGAGACAGGGAGTAGGAATGAATTGGTCTGTTTCCAAGCAGTGACAAGTGGGGGACTGCAGGGAGCAGTGCTTGGGCCCCAGCTGTTCACAATCTACATTCATGTTACATGAGGGAATCAAATGTAATATTTCATAGATTGTCAAAGATACAAACCTGGGCAAGATTGTGAGGAGCATTCTCACCCCCTGAAGAGCAGCGAACTCAGACCCATCCTGCATATCCCATGGTCAATCCTCCCTAACCTGTACATCCCGGGACACTAGGGGACAGTTTCCCATGGCCAACCCTCCCTAACCTGTACATCCCGGGACACTAGGGGACAGTTTCCCATGGTCAATCCTCCCTAACCTGTACATCCCGGGACACTAGGGGACAGTTTCCCATGGCCAACCCTTCCTAACCTGTACATCCCGGGACACTAGGGGACAGTTTCCCATGGCCAATCCACCCTAACCTGCACATCCCTGGGCACTATGGGACAATTTCCCATGGCCAACCCACCCTAACCTGCACACCCCGGGACACTAGAGGACAATATCCCATGGCCAACCCTCCCTAACCTGCACATCCCTGGGACACTAGAGGACAATATCCCATGGCCAACCCTCCCTAACCTGCACATCCCAGGACACTAAGGGACAACTTCCCATGGCCAATCCACCCTAACCTGCACACCCCAGGACACTATGGGACAATTTCCCATGACCAATCCTCCCTAACCTGCACATCCCTGGGACACTAGGGGACAATTTCCCATGACCAATCCTCCCTAACCTGCACATCCCTGGGCACTATGGGACAATTTCCCATGGCCAATCCTCCCTAACCTGCACATCCCTGGGACACTAGGGGACAATTTCCCATGGCCAATCCACTCTAACCTGCACATCTTTGGACTGTGTGATGAAACCCCACGCAGACATGAAGAGAATGTACAAACTCCCCCCAGACAGTCACCCGAGGGTGGAATCTGGCGCTGTGAGGCATAGTCATTGAGTCATAGTCACTCTTCATTTCTGTTTTTCACACTAAAGTCAATAACTTCACCCTTATCCTTATTGTCCTACACCTGTCATGTCCTGGCCCACTCACAGCTTGTCAATCCCAGGATCAGCCTGTTCCAAGGGATGGGCCAGTCCCTATTCCCCTGAGCACAGAGGCATTGGGTATGAGTCAGGGATCAGGTTTGCTCAGACCAGTCCAGCACGGCATCCTGTCCCTGGACAGTGGGCTGGACCCCTTGCCCTTTCAGTGACCCTGGGTCAATGGTCCCCTGACTGTGAGGGCTGAGCTGTTGTAGATGGGTTGAGGTGTTAGCCCTGGCAGTGTGGTCCCAGAGCCTGCTCCTGGTGCTGTGCCGTGCCTCAGTAATGGGAGGACGTGTCAGGGTTGTGCTGCTGCTGCTGCTGCAGTGTTAGCTCTGAGTGGGACTGGGAGCGTGCCAGATAAGAGCACATCCAGTTTCCTGCAGATTAAATGCCTGGATTACTTTTATTACTTTCTGGTTTTTTTCTCTTTATCGCTCTCTCTCACATTAGCGAGTTGATGGATGTATTTTTTAAAGGGTTTTGCTGTGCGTTTGGATTTTAACCCAATCACGGCCTCATCCTCGTGTTTGAAACTCACCACCCCCACCTGGCCCCTCCCCCCGCTCCCTCACACACACATCCCCACACACCCCCACACATACACCCACACACACCCACACCCACACACACCCACACAATACACACCCATACACACACATACACACACCCCCCACACACACACAACACATACACATACACATACCCACACACACACCCAGACACACTCCCCCACACACAGCCCCACACACACATACACACCCCCACACTCACCCTCACACACACACACACCCCCACACACATACACCCCCCCCCACACACACACATACACACACACACACACCCACACACACACAACACATACACACACCCACACACCCACACACGCACGCCCACACACTCAACCCCACACACACATACACAGATACACACACACACAACACATGTACACACACCCCCACACACACCCAACACATACCCACCCCCCACAAACACACCCACACACACCCCTACACACACACATACACACACACAACACATACACCCCCCACACACACACACACCTACACACACACATACACACACACAACACATACACACATACATACACACCCACACACACATACAAACACACACACACCCAAAACACATACACACACCCCTACACACACCCCTACTCACACATACACGCATACACACACACAACACATACACACCCCCACACACACACCCACACACATCCCTACACACACATACACGCATACAACACATACACACATACATACACACACACATCCACACACACCCTTACACACACCCCTACACACACAACACACACACCCCTACACACACATACACACACCCTCACACACACCCCCATACACACACACACACACTCCCACACACACAAACACACATGCCCTTACACACACACACATACACACACCCTCACACACACATACACACACACCCACACCCCCACACTTACAAACACACACACATACACCGCTATACACACATACACACACACAGCTACACACACACATACACACACACAACACATACACACAACACATACACACAACACATACACACATGCACACACACCCACACGCACGCCCACACACACACAACACATACACACACACACATACACACACCCCCATACACACACATACACACCCACCCACACACCCACACACACACACATACACACACCCTCACACACACACACCCATACACACACATACACACACCCCCACACACCCTCACACACACCCACACACACCCTTACACACACACATACACACACAACACATACACACACACCCCTATACACACACATACACACACCCTCACACACACCCCCATACACACACATAGACACACACCCACACACCCCCACACACACACACCCCTACACACATACACACACATATACACACACACACCCCTATACACACACATACTCACACCCTCACACACACACCCATACACACATGCACACACCACCATATACATTCCCCCATACACACACATACCTATACACACCCACACACACCCCAATACACACACCCACACACATTACCACTCACACACACCCCCACACACACTGACACACACCCACAAACACCCACTCACATACTGGCACACACCCTCACGCATGCCAATACACACACACCCACACACCCCTACACACCCCTACAGACACCAACACACACACCCACACACACATACACTGACACACACCCCTACACATTTCCACTCACACACACCCTCACACGCACCATCACACACACACTCACACACACACCCCCCACACACACATTGACACACACCCACACAGACACTCCCCCCACACACATCCACACATCACCACGCACACACAGACACACCCCCCTACATAACCCCAAACACACACCCACACACCCCCCCACACCCTCACACACACAAACACACATGCCCTTACACACACACACATACACACACCCTCACACACACATACACACACATACACACACACCCACACCCCCACACTTACAAACACACACACATACACCGCTATACACACATACACACACACAGCTACACACACACATACACACACACAACACATACACACAACACATACACACAACACATACACACATGCACACACACCCACACGCACGCCCACACACACACACAACACATACACACACACATACACACACCCCCATACACACACATACACACCCACCCACACACCCACACACACACACATACACACACCCTCACACACACACCCATACACACACATACACCCCCCCCACACACCCTCACACACACCCACACACACCCTTACACACACACATACACACACAACACATACACACACACCCCTATACACACACATACACACACCCTCACACACACCCCCATACACACACATAGACACACACCCACACACCCCCACACACACACACCCCTACACACATACACACACATATACACACACACCCCTATACACACACATACTCACACCCTCACACACACACCCATACACACATGCACACACCACCATATACATTCCCCCATACACACACATACCTATACACACCCACACACACCCCAATACACACACCCACACACATTACCACTCACACACACCCCCACACACACTGACACACACCCACAAACACCCACTCACATACTGGCACACACCCTCACGCACGCCAATACACACACACCCACACACCCACCCACACACACATTGACACACACCCCTACACACCCCTACAGACACCAACACACACACCCACACACACATACACTGACACACACCCCTACACATTTCCACTCGCACACACCCTCACACACACCATCACATACAACCCCCCCCACACACCCCCCCCACACACACACATTGACACACACCCACACAGACACTCCCCCACACACACCCACACACCACCACGCACACACAGACACACACCCCTACATAACCCCACACACACACCCACACACCCGCTCACACACTGCCGCACACACCCCACACACCCACACACAATCCCTCACAAACACACCCATGCACGCCCCTACACACTGCCACAAACACCCCCACACCATACCCCACACCATACCCCCACACACACCCATACACAAATACCCCCATACACACACACCCACACACACACCCATACACACCCACATACACACCCCCATATACATTCCCCCATACACACACATACCCATACACACACACCCCAATACACACACCCACACACATTACCACTCACACACGCCCCCACACACACCAACATACACACACCCACAAACACCCACTCACATACTGGCACACACCCTCACACACGCCAATACACACACACCCACACACCCACCCACACACACATTGACACACACCCCTACACACCCCCACAGACACCAACACACACACCCACACACACATACACTGACACACACCCCTACACATTTCCACTCACACACACCCTCACACACACCATCACACACACACTCACACACACACCCCCCACACACACACATTGACACACACCCACACAGACACTCCCCCCACACACATCCACACATCACCACGCACACACAGACACACCCCCCTACATAACCCCAAACACACACCCACACACCCCCTCACACACTGCCGCATACACCCACACACAATCCCTCACACACACACCCATGCATGCCCCTACACACTGCCACAAACACCCCCACACCATCCCCCACACCATGCCCCCACACACACCCACACACAACCCCACACACACCCCAACGCACTCCCCACACCCATACCCCACACACATCTGCACCCAAACACACACCCACACACACAGCCCCATACACACACCCACACACACCCCAACACACATCCCTTCACCACCACCCCCTCAGCACCAGGTCCCCCCACCTGTACACAAACCCACACAGACACCCAGACACACACCCCACAACCCTGGCCCCTCCACACCAGCTTTCCCAACCCCACACACAGCCCCACTCCCGTGGATCACATCCCCACACCCCCCCACTCTCCTGGATCACACCCCCACACACACACCCACTCCCCTGGATCACACACCCACACCCCCCCACTCCCGTGGATCATACCCCCACACACACACCCCCCACTCTCCTGGATCACACACCCACACACACACCCACTCCCCTGGATCACACCCCCACACACACCCCCACTCCCCTGGATCACACCCCCACACCCCCCCACTCCCCTGGATCACACCCCCACATCTCTGCTCTCCTCCTCAAACACACTCTGGACCTGCAGCTTCCTGCTCTCAGGATCTTGGGGATTCACTTCCTGTCTCTCTGCTTCAACATGCTCCTTAATACAAACCAAACCCACCAAAGACCCTCAGGCAGCACCTTCCAAACCCACACCCACTTCCATCTAGAAGGACAAGGGCAGCAGATCCATGGGAACCCCACCCCCTGCAAGTTCCCCTCCCAGCCCCTCACCATCCTGACTTGGAAATATATCACCGTTCCTTCAGTGTCACTGGGTCAGAATCCTGGAATTCCCTCCCTAAGGGCATTGTGGGTCTACCCACAGCACATGGACTGCAGCGGGTCAAGAAGGCAGCTCACCCCCACCTTCTCAAGGGGCAACTAGGGACGGGGAATAAATACTGGACCCAGCCAGTGACACCCATGTCCCAAAAACTATTTTAAAAAACAGTTTTTCTTCATGTGCTTGACTAAAACCTCCACCATTACTCTGAACGCCTTTATCAGATCATGGCCTTTGACCTTCTCTGCTCTAAGGGGAACAATCCCAGTCTCTCCACGTTTCCTACAGTACCTTATCCTTGCTCCCATTCTGAAAACTCTCCTCAGCCCCATCCTCACAGGCCTCACCTCCTTCCTGAAGGGCAGGACCAGGAACTGAACAGCCCAGCTCCATCAGTGCTTCATTAAACATTGAGCGTAACTCTGGCTGTATTTAGCACTGGATCATGGACATTTTATAAGTGCCTTGTGAGTGGTATGTAGTTTGAGAATGAGGGCCAGAGCATTCAGGAGAGATGTTCAGGAACACTCCCACACAGAAAGAGGTCTGGAACACTTCCATAATTGGTAGTGGATGCTGATATTAATTTAAAAGCAGAGATGGGTACATTGGGGCCACAGATCAGTTATGACCTCACTGAATGGTGGAACAGGCAGGAGGGGCCGAATGGCCTCCTCCTGTTCTTGTGTTGCTGAGCTTTGTGCAGCATCTGTGCAGTGTTCCTGTTCTTACAAAGATCAAAGAACAAAGAAAATTTACAGCCCAGGAACAGGCCCTTCGGCCCTCCAAGCCTGAGCCGATCCAAATGTACTGTCTAAACCTGTCGCCCAATTCCTAAGCATCTGTATCCCTCTGCTCCCCACCTACTCATGCATCTGTCCAGACACATCTTAAATTAATCTACCGTGCCTGCCTCTACCACCTCTGCTGGCAACGCATTCCAGACACCCCCCACCCTGTGTGTGAAGGACTTGCCGCGTGTATCCCCCTTAAACTTTCCACCTCTCACCTTGAAAGCGTGACCTCTCGTTATTGAATCCTTCACCCTGAGAAAAAGCTTGTCCCTACCCACCCTGTCTGTACCCTTCATGAGGTTTTCAACATCAATCAGGTCCCCCCTCAATCTCCTTTTTTCTAATGAAAATAAACCTAACCTACTCAACCTCTCTCCATAGCTAGCACCTTCCATACCAGGCAACATCCTCGTAAACCTTCTCTGCACCCTCTCCAAAGCGTCCACATCCTTTTGGTAATGTGGTGCCCAGAACTGTACACAGTATTCTAAATGCGGTCGAACCAACGTCTTGTACAATGTTAACATGACCTGCCAGCTCTTATACTCAATACCCCGTCCAGTGAAGGCAAGCATACTATATGCCTTCTTGACCACTCTATCCACCTGTGCAGCAACCTTCAGGGCACAATGGCCCTGCACTCCCAGATCTCTCTGCCCAGCAACTTTTCCCAAGGCTCTTCCATTCATTGTATAATTCGCTCTAGGTCCCTGAAGGATTGTGTGTGTTGGGGAGTCACCTACATTGGAGGTAATTGGACACGACTTGTCAAGGACAGCAGAATGATCATGCACAAACGGCAGAGAGAGGGACAGTGCTGGGCTGGGCTGGAGCTGGAGGGTGGGATGGGAATGGGGATGGGGATGGGGATGGGGCAGCGGCATGATTTCCTCTGATGACCCCTCTCCTGTGATGCCTTACAGAGTTGAGCAGCACAGCTTCCACCATCAAAGTCAGGGAGAGGGGAGGGACTGCAGGCCAAGGGCTGAAGTGTTTCAAACAGAGAGTTTGATCAAATGCAGCAAGAAAACCAACTCAGCGCGAGGCAGCAGTCACTCGCTTCGCCTCCAATGCCTTGGCAGACTGAGCTGTAACTCCCTCCACGGTCTCACACACATATATTTACATAGATTACCTACTGTGCAGGAACAGACCCCTCACAGACCGTCCGCAGAGTAGCCCACCCACCCCAACCCTATATTAATCCCTGTCACTGCACCTAGCAGGAAAATCCATGAACATGATGGGTAGTTTAGCATGGCCAATCCAACCTTAACCTGCACATCCCTGTACTGTGGGAGGAAACCCACACAGACACAGGGAGAATGAGGCAGGAATCAAACCCAGGTCCTGAGTGTTGTGAGGTAGCAGTGCTAACCACTGAGCCACCGTGCAACTCCACACAGTGGTGACGTGCGCACACACATACACACACACACCCACCCTCTCACACTCACACACTCACACACACACACACACACACACCCACCCTCTCACACTCACACACTCACACACACACACCCACCCACTCACACACACACACGCACACACACACTCACACACACACACACCCTCACACTCACACACCCTCTCACACTCACACACTCACACACACACACACACACCCACCCTCTCACACTCACACACTCACACACACACACACACTCACACACACACACACACCCTCACACTCACACACCCTCTCACACTCACACTCACACACACACACACACGCGCACACACACACACACACACCCACCCCCTCACACTCACACACACACACACACGCACACACTCACACACACACACACTCGCACA
>NC_083407.1:1975000-1992500 GCF_020745735.1 Hemiscyllium ocellatum
TGCAGGAAAATCTCAGCAAGTCTGGCAGTGTCTGTGGAGAGAAAGCAGAGGTAACATTTCAGGTCCAGAAACCCTTCTTCAGAAATGACAGTAGCTGGAAAGGTGGTGGCTAGACTCAGCATGGGGCTGAAGGGTGGGGGGAGGTGATAAAGGAGTAAGTGAGAGGTGGAGATAGCATCATAGAGTCATACGGCATGGAAATAGACCCTTCGGCCCCACCAGTCCATGCTGACCACGTTCCCAAACTAAACTCGCCCCACCTGCCTGCTCCTGCTCCATATCCCTCCAAACCCTTTCCTATTCATGTACTTATCCAAATGTCCTTTAAATGTTGGAACCATTCCTGCGTTCACCACGGCTTCAGGAAGTTCATTCCACACACAAACCACTCTCTGCAAAAGTGTTTGTTTCTCCTGTCTGTATAAAATCATAAAGATATAGATCAGGTGAATCGCAGGCATCCTTCCCAGGGTGAGGATTTCAAGATGAAGGGGCACATTTTTAAGGTGAGAGGAGAAAGATTTTAAAATCTTCTGTAAGGTCACCCCTCAATCTTCTCCCAGTAAAAGAAGTCCCAGCCTATTCAACCCCTCCTTACAACTCAAACCCTTCATTCCAGACAACATCCTGGTAAATCTCTTCTGAACCTTCTCCAATGTAATAATATCCTTCCGATGACAGGGCGATCTTAACTGGACACTGTATTCCAGAAGAGGCCTCACCAATGTCCTGTACAACCTCAACATAACGCCCCAACCCCGACACTCAAAGGGTTGAGGTGTGAAGGCAAGTGTGATAAACACCTTCTTAACCCCCCCCTGCCTACCTGTGGTGTAAACTTCAAAGAATAATGTACCTGAACCCCTAGGTCTCTGTGTTCAGTAACACTACCCAGGGCCCCGTCATTAATTGTAAACGTCCTGACACTGATTGTTTTCCCAAAATGCAACATCTTGCATTTATCCAAATTAAACTCTGTCTACCCCTCAGCCCATTGACCTAATTGATCAAGATCCCATTATAATCCTCAGTGACCTTGTTCACTGTCCACTTTATCACCAGTTTTGATGTCGTCTGCAAGCTCTCTAATCAGACCTCCTATCTTCTCATCCAAATTTTAAAATAAATGATAAAGAAAAGTGGACCAGGTGTCAACCCTTGCAGAATATCGCTGGTCCCAGTCCCCAAGTCCAAATGTGTGCAAATCCCATCTTTCAGAATTCCCTCCAGCAAGTTACACGCCATCGAGGTCAGATTCTCCGGCCTATACACCGTCGGGGTCAGATTCTCCGGCCTATACGCCATCGAGGTCAGATTCTCCGGCCTATACACCATCGAGGTCAGGTTCTCTGTCCTATACACCATTGAGGTCAGATTCTCCGGCCTATACACCATCGGGGTCAGATTCTCCGGCCTATACACCATCGAGGTCAGGTTCTCTGTCCTATACACCATCGAGGTCAGATTCTCTGGCCTATACACCATCGAGGTCAGATTCTCCGGCCTATACACCATCGAGGTCAGATTCTCCGGCCTATACACCATCGAGGTCAGATTCTCTGGCCTATACACCATCGAGATCAGATTCTCCGGCCTATACACCGTCGAGGTCAGATTCTCCGGCCTATACACCGTCGAGGTCAGATTCTCCGGCCTATACACCGTCGGGGTCAGATTCACTGTCCTATACACCATCGAGGTCAGATTCTCAGGCCTATACGTCCAGGCTTCTCCTTTTGGCCTTTCTTAAACCAGGGCACAAGCTTCGCAGCCCCACCCCCCCCCGCCCCCGCCCAGTCCGCTGGCACCTCACCCTTGGTTATAGAGAGAACAGCAACAAAAGTGGAAAAACTCAGCAGGTCTGGCAGCATCTGTGGAGAGAAAGCAGAGTTAATGTTTCAGGTCCAGTGACCCCTCCTCAGAACTGAGAACATCAGTTGGACAAAGACTAAGGAATGGATAATGGTGAGAGGAGAGACAATATGCTGATAATGGCGACCAGGCAGACTGACAATGGGTTGGCTGAGAATTTGCATTCTCATGTACGTTTTCAGTTCCCCAAGTTACCCACTGTTTGTACCGTCTACACTGTATCTGATCTGTACACTGGATATAAACGGTATGTACCATGTACTCTGTATCTAGTATGTGTACTGTATGTACCGTGTACACTGCATCTGGTATATATACTGTATATACCATGTATGTACCATGGACACTGTATCTGATATGCATACATATACTGCATGTACACTGTATGTACCGTGTGCACTGCATCTGATATGTATACTGTACGTACAATGAACACTTTATCCAGTATGTGTACTGTATATACTGTATATACTGTATATATCAGTTCATTATGCCCATCGCTCTCTGCATGTGCATTTCATACAAAATCTTTACATCATGCTGGATTTTAAAAGACACATCTTTGTTGTAAGTGGCTGTTCATCTGGTTGATGACCCTTAAATGGGAAATGTTGATCTCATTATCATTTGCTGTTGCTATGGTACCTGTTGCTGTTTCATTCCTGTAGTTGAGTTGCTCTGGACATCTAGTTTTGATAGTTGCTAGGGATCTCTGACTCTGATGGTTGGTTGCTATGGGCCTCTGGCTCTGACAGTTGGTTGCTATGGGCCTCTGCCTCTGATGGTTGGTTGCTATGGACCTCTGACTCTGACAGTTGGTTGCTATGGGCCTCTGCCTCTGATGGTTGGTTGCTATGGACCTCTGGCTCTGACAGTTGGTTGCTATGGGCTTCTGGTTCTGATGGTTGGTTGCTATTGGCCTCTGGTTCTGATGGTTGGTTGCTATGGACCCCTGACTCTGATGGTTGGTTGCTATGGGCCTCTGGCTCTGACAGTTGGTTGCTATAGGCCTCTGGCTCTGATGGTTGGTTGCTATGGACCTCTGGCTCTGACAGTTGGTTGCTATGGACCTCTGGCTCTGATGGTTGGTTGCTATGGGCCTCTGACTCTGATGGTTGGTTGCTATGGGCCTCTGGCTCTGACAGTTGGTTGCTATGGGCCTCTGGCTCTGATGGTTGGTTGCCAAGGGCCTCGGAATCTGATAGTTAGTTGCTATGGGCCTCTGAATCTGATAGTTAGTTGCTATGGGCCTCTGAATCTGATGGTTGGACTGTGGACTGTGGAAGTGGCGAGTCCGTATTTTCACATTCGGCTGCCAATTGTAGAGGGATTGTTTCTGTAGTTGTTCATATGTGCCGGTGTTATATCAGGTCCTTCACTTCCACTGTGTATGGTTAAGGTAAGAACTGCTCTCCACAGATCCCACGTTACCATTGGGCAGCCTCATGTTGACAGTGTTGAAAGTTTGTACTCTGAATAAAAGTGACGAACGTAGAGCATGGATCAGTACCTGGTGCTATGATGTTGTGGCCATAACAGAGACACGGGTTTCTCAGGGGCCAGAATGTTGCTGGATGTTCCAGGGTTTAGAGGATTTAAAAAGAATAGGGAGGGGGGAAAAAGAGGAGAGGGTGTAGCACTGCTAATCAGAGAGGGTATCACAGCTACAGAAGCTTCCATTGTCAAGGAAGATCTGCCTACTGAGTCAGTATGGGTGGAAATTAGGAACAGCAAGGGAGCAGTCACCTCGTTAGGGGTTTATTACAGGCCCCCCAATAGCAGCAGGGAGATGGAAGAAAGCATAGGTTGGCAGATTTTGGAAAAGTGTGGATGTAGTAGGATTGTTGTAATGGGTGACTTTAACTTTCCCAATATTGATTGGCACCTCCTTCGAGCAGAAGATTTGAATGGAGCTGTTTTTGTAAGGTGTGTTCAGGAGGGTTTCCTAACTCAGTACGTTGACAGGCCGACGAGGGGAGAGGCCATTCTAGACTTGGTGCTCGGAAACAAACCGGGGAAGGTATCAGATCTTGTGGTGGGCGAGCATTTTGGTGATAGTGACCACAACTGCCTCACATTCTACATAGCTATGGAGGAGGAGAGGATTCGGCAAAATGGGAGGATATTTAATTGGGGAAGAGGAAACTATGATGTGATTAGACATGAGTTAGGAAGCATGGATTGGGAGCAATTGTTCCATGGTAAAGGCACTATAGACATGTGGAGACTGTTTAAGGAACAGTTGTTGCGAGTGATGAATAAATATGTCCCTCTGAGACTGGCAAGAAGGGGTAAGATAAAGGAACCTTGGATGACGAGAACGGTGGAGCTTCTCGTCAAAAGGAAGAAGGTAGCTTACATAAGGTGGAGGAAGCTAGGGTCAAGCTCAGCTCTACAGGATTACAGGCAGGTGAGGAAGGAGCTCAAAAATGGTCTGAGGAGAGCCAGGAGGGGGCACGAAAAAGGCTTGGCAGAACGGATTAGGGAGAACACAAAGGCATTTTACACTTATGTGAGGAATAAGAGAACGGTCAAAGAAAGAGTAGGGCCGATCAGGGATAGCATCGGGAATTTGTGTGTGGGGTCTGAGGAGGTAGGGGAAGCCCTAAATTAGGTTTTTGCTTCTGTCTTTACAAAAGAAATGAACTTTGTAGTGAATGAAACCTTTGAGGAGCAGGTGTGCATGCTGGAATGGATAGAGATAGAGGAAGCTGATGTGCTGAAAATTTTGTCAAACATTAAGATTGACAAGTCACCAGGCCCGGACCAGATTTGTCCTCGGCTGCTTTGGGAAACAAGAAATTCAATTGCTTCACCACTTGTGAAGATCTTTGCATCCTCGCTCTCCACTGGAGTTGTACCTGAGGACTGGAGGGAGGCAAATGTAATTCCTCTCTTCAAGAAAGGAAATAGGGAAATCCCCGGCAATTACTGACCAGTCAGTCTCACGTCTGTCGTCTGCAAGGTATTAGAAAGGATTCTGAGGAATAGGATTTATGACCATCTGGAAGAGCATGGCTTGATTAAATGCAGTCAGCATGGCTTTGTGAGGGGCAGATCATGCCTCACAAACCTTATTGAGTTCTTTGAGGATGTGACTAGAAAAGTTGATGAGGGTCGAGCTGTGGATGTGGTGTATATGGACTTCAGCAAGGCATTTGATAAGGTTCCCCATGGTAGGCTCATTCAGAAGGTCAGGAGGAATGGGATGCAGGGGAACTTAGCTGTCTGGATACAGAATTGGCTGGCCAACAGAAGACAGCGAGTGGTAATAGAAGGAAAATATTCTCCCTGGAAGTCAGTGGTGAGTGGTGTTCCACAGGGCTCTGTCCTTGGGCCTCTACTGTTTGTAATTTTTATTAATGACTTGGATGAGGGGATTGAAGGATGGGTCAGCAAGTTTGCAGATGACACAAAGATTGGAGGTGTCGCTGACAGTATAGAGGGCTGTTGTAGGCTGCAGCGGGACATTGACAGGATGCAGAAGATGGGCTGAGAGGTGACAGATGGAGTTCAACCTGGATAAATGCGAGGTGATGCATTTTGGAAGGTCAAATTTGAAAGCTGAGTACAGGATTAAGGATAGGATTCTTGGCAGTGTGGAGGAACAGAGGGATCTTGGTGTGCAGGTACATAGACCCCTTAAAATGGCCACCCAAGTGGACAGGGTTGTTAAGAAAGCATATGGTGTTTTGGCTTTCATTAACAGGGGGATTGAGTTTAAGAGTCGTGAGATCTTGTTGCAGCTCTATAAAACTTTGGTTAGACTGCACTTGGAATATACGTCCAGTTCTGGTCGCCCTATTATAGGAAAGATGTGGATGCTTTGGAGAGGGTTAAGAGGAGGTTTACCAGGATGCTGCCTGGACTGGAGGGCTTATCTTATGAGGAGAGGTTGACTGAGCTCGGACTTTTTTCATTGGAGATAAGGAGGAGGAGAGGGGACCTAATTGAGGTATACAAGATAATGAGAGGCATAGATAGAGTCGATAGCTAGAGACTATTTCCCAGGGCAGAAATGACTAACACGAGGGGTCATAGTTTTAAGCCGGATGGAGGAAAGTATAGAGGGGATGTCAGAGGCGGATTCTTTACACAGAGAGGGTTGTGACAGCATGGAATGTGTTGCCAGCAGCAGTTGTGGAAGCAAGGTCATTGGGGACATTTAAGAGACTGCTGGACGTGCACATGGTCACAGAAATTTGAGGGTGCATACATGGGGATCAGTGGTCGGCACAACATCGTGGGCTGAAGGGCCTGTTCTGTGCTGTACTGTTCTATGTTCTATGTTCTATGATAGGTTCTCTGATGCTTATCACTGGTGATAGTGTAACAGTCTTTATTAAAATGTACTGTGGAGTCCTGCTGGTTCACCTTGAGTTTTTCACTCACACCTGCTACTATTTCCACTGTCAGGAGCGTTTTTGTCACTTGGATTGATTGAGCTGATTTGGGCTCTGTCCCAGCTTTCACAGTGAACTTGCTGCTAATCTGTTCACAGTGACGGTCGCTTCCTTGCTAATTCCCTTCTCTTCCAGCTCCATGATTTTCTCCTTTCGTCCGGCCTTCAGGGCAGCTGGGACAATCAAGTCTCAATGTTATATAAAAAAAGACAAAACTGGAGGCTCGATATCAGAGCCTCACCACAACAAATGAATTGATTGCAGACGTCAAAGGAAATGGACATGATCTGAAAGCCGTTACAGAGACAACCGCAGGATGACAATGGGTGCATTCGGAATCCTGGAGGATTGTGACATTCATGAAACTTCGGAAGTTGGCTAAAGGTCTCTGGTGAAAATGTGTTGCTGGTCAAAGCACAGCAGGCCAGGCAGCATCTCCTGAGATGCTGCCTGACCTGCTGTGCTTTGACCAGCAACACATTTTCAGCTGTGATCTCCAGCATCTGCAGACCTCATTTTTTACTTAAAGGTCTCTGGTCGTCCCAGTATGGTTCAGGTGGGACACATCCCATTGGGACAGCTCCCTCCTTCCCCAGGGCTGGGGCCAATCTCCCACAAATTCAAGCCCATTTCTCCCGGAGCAGGCTTTGAGACACATCCTCACTCCTTTACTCTTGTTGGTTTGCTGGTGGCTCAGATAGTAATCCACAGATTATCACCTGTTTGGTCCTGCTTTTTAACTTACCCCCTAGCTGCTCATATTCCCTCAGCACAGCCTCTTTCCTCTTTCTACTGATATCGTTGGCACCAACATAGACCACAACAACTGGATCTTTCTCCTTCCATTCCAAATTCCTCAGCAGCCCAGATGGGATACGCTGAACCCAGGCACCAGGCAGCCTTCAGGAGTGGTCCTTACGGAGTGAGAATGGGCACTTAACAGTCTTTTGTAAGGAAGTGGTAGATGAAGTGAACAAATATTTTGCTTTTGTCTTCACTGTTGAGGATACTAAAGTCTCCTCGGTAATCCGGGTGAAATTACAACCACAAGGAGAGACCTCCAGCCTGCTCCCACATTTAATACAATCCTGCCTGATCTCATCTCAGCCTCAGTTCCACTTTCCTGCCTGGTCTCCTTAACCCTCCAACCCATTACTCATTACAAATCTGTCTAATTCCTCCTTAAGTTTACTGAATGTCCCAGCATCCAACGCACTGTGGGGGAGCGAATCCCACAGATTCACAACTCTGAGAGAAGTCATTTCTCCCCATTTCTGTTTAAAATCTGCTGCCCCTTATCCTAAAGCTATCACCCCTTGTTCTAGATTGTTCCATGTGAGGAAACATCCTCAGGGTACAACGGTGGCTCAGTGGTTAGCACTGCTGCCTC
The DNA here is from genome assembly GCF_020745735.1 of Hemiscyllium ocellatum. Lineage (NCBI taxonomy): Eukaryota > Metazoa > Chordata > Chondrichthyes > Orectolobiformes > Hemiscylliidae > Hemiscyllium > Hemiscyllium ocellatum. The sequence continues at coordinate 1,982,666 of NC_083407.1, forward strand.
ACAGCACCAGGGAACCAGGTTCGATTCCAGCCTCGGGTGACTGTCTGTGTGGAGTTTGCACATTTTCACTGTGTCTGTGTGGGTTTCCTCCCACAGTCCAAAGATGTGCAGGTTTAGGTGAATTGGCCATGCTAAATTGCCCATAGTGTTAGGTGCATTAGTTAGAGGGTGGGTGGGTCAGTGTGGACTGGTTGATCCAAAGGGCCTGATTCCACAGCGTAGGGGATCTAATCTATATCTACTTTGCCAATCCCCTTCAGTATCTTATTGACCTCAATTAGATCTCCTTTCACTCTCCTTCCACCAACCTGCACAAGACAAACACATCGGCTCTGGAATCAATGCAGTGAATCCCCTCCAATTCAACACATCCCTCATCAAGGGCACCAAATCTGTGCACCGTACTCCCGGTGCTGTCCCATTGATGCCTTGTACAATTGCAGTAGCTCTTCCCAACTTCCTTTCTCTGTTCCTTTAGCAATAAATGCCAAGTTTCCATTTGCCATTCTTGTTACCTGTTGTTACCTGCATACTAGTTTTCTGTGATTCATGCACAGGGACACCCAGATCCCTCTGCACTGAAGCTTCTCTCCATTTCAATAATAAGTTACCTTTCTCTTCGTCTGACCAAAATGGAGAACCTCACACTTAACTACATTAAACACCATCGACCACATTTTGGCCCATTCACCGAATCTATCCACATCTGTTAGTAAATTTCTTACTTCTTCATTTCAACTTAGTTTCCCACCCTAGTTTCCCACCCTAGTTTCCCACCCTAGTTTAGTGTCATCTGTAATGGACTGGAGGACCTCCTACCCCTGTGTCTAAGTCATTAATATTGATTGTAATTAGTTGGTGTCCTGAGGACTGACCCCTGTGGCACCCCACTAGTTAAGTTTACCAGACAGGAAAAGACCCGGTTATCCTGAACCTCTGCTCTCTATTGGTTAGCCAGTCCTTTATCCAAGCTAATAAATTACTCCTAACCCCATGTGACCATACTTTGTCAACTAACCCTTTGTGCAGCACCTTATCAAATATCTGCTGGAAGTGCAGTTGTATCACATCTACAGGAGCCCCTTTATCCCCTTTATGCTTGTTACATCTTTAAACAACATTAGTAAATGTGTAAACACATTTCATTAAACCAACCTGACTCTGATGGATTGTATTTTGAATATCTAAATGTTTTGTTATTAGTTCCTTGATAATTGATTCTAACGATTTCCCATGACACTCATTAAACTAATTGGTCTCCATGGTAACACAGCTCAGGAAAAGGCCCTTTGACCCAGCGTGGCTATGTCAACTATGGTGCGACCCTCACCAACTCCCATCTTCTTGCATGTGGTCCATATCCCGCTATCCCCTGCCTGTCAGTGTCTCTGTCTAAATGCTTCTTAAACTTTGCTATTGTATCTGCTTCTCCCCTCCCCACCCCTGGCAACGTGTTCCAGGCTCCTACCACCCTCTGGATAAAAAGCGTACTTCACATATCTCCTTTAACCTGTCCCCCCCTCACTTTAAAACTATGCCCCCTAGACATTTCCACCCGAGAAAGAGACTCCAACTATCCACCCGGTCCATGCCTCTCATAATGTTATACACTTCCATCAGGTCACCCCTCAGCCTCCAACGCTCGGGTGAAAACAATCCACGTTTGTCCACCCTCTCCTTATTGCTAATACCCTCCAATCCAGGCAACATCCTGGGAAACCTCTCCTGTCCCCTCTCCAAAGCCTCCACATCCTTCCTATAGTGTGGTGACTGGAACTACACACAATGCTCCAAATGTGACCTAACTAAAGGGTTATAAAGCTGCAGCATGACTTGCTAACCTTTATACTCAGTGCCCCGATGATGACGGGAAGCATGCGGTGTGCCTTCCTTACCCCTTACCCACTTGTGCTGCCCCTATCTGGGAGCTATGGACTTGCATCCCAAGATCCCTCTGGATATCAGTGCTCCCAAGGGTCCTTGGGAATAGAATTCTCATAGAATCCCTCAAGTGTGGAAACAGGCCATTTGGCCCAAAAAGTGCAAATCAACCCTCCAAAGAAAATCCTATCCAGGCCTTATCCCTATCACCCTGGATTTTTCCTAAGCATTTAACCCTGCACCTAACCTACACATCCTGGAACACTGCGGGCAATCTACCCTAACCTGCACATCTTTAGACTGGGAGAGGAAACTGGAGAAAACCCACGCAGACACGGGGAGAATGTGGAAACTCCACACAGACAGTTGCCCGAGGCTGGAATCGAACCTGGGTCCCTGGTGCTGTGAGGCAGCAGTGCTAACCACTGAGCCTCCCATTTCTGTAGCTACTCCTCTGCATTGAACCTCTCTGCCCACTCCACTGACTTGTCAAAATCTGTTTGGAGTTCCCACTGACCGTCTCACAGTTTACAATTCTCCCAAGTTTTGTGTCATCAGCAAACTTGGAAATTGTCTGTAAGTGTGTTATATATCAGAAAAAAGCAATGCTGACCCCTGAGGAGCACCTTAACAAACCTCCCTCCAGCCTGAACAATATTTATTGACCATTACTCTCTATTTCCTGTCACTCAGCCAATTTTGTATGCAAGTTGTTACTGGCTCTCTTACACCATCACGTATCAATCCCCCAGGAGCCTGTATCACACACCTGGAAATCCAGGGACTCTACACCAAATCAACCGCGTTACTGTCATTGAAACATCATGTTTTCTCTTCAGAAACCTCCAATAAGTAATTTAAAAATAATTTATGCTTAACAAATCCACACTGGCTCTCCGATTATAAAACAGGACGGTGTTGTTGACAGGTAAAAATCAAAATTCCTGAGAATGAAGGAACAATGATGCAGTTATTGTGTCCGTGGAGTGGACCATGACGCTGTCTGACTGTGGGCTCCCCCTCACATTGGAAAGTCAGTCAGAGTAAGTTGGAGTTTCCAAGCTGTTGACTGCATCTCACTTCCTGTAGAGATGAATTTCCGAGCCCTGGCCTTGCTGATGTTTAAATTGTATAATTGAACCGAATTTCTTTTCCATTGTCTGGAATCAGTGAAAAGTCATTCTTATTCTGAGAGTCAACTCATTATGGGTCGGTGAATAATAGAGAGCATGGAGTGATTAACAGTTTACATCAGGAAGAAATGAGGAATAAATCAGCGACACTGAGACCCGAGGGAGCACTTGTGGTTAGTGGCAGTGTCCCTACCTCTAAGCCAGGAGACCCAGGTCCAAGTCCCAGTAATAATAATAATATCCCTGCACAGGTTAATTCAAACTTATTTATTAATGGGGTGTGATATCACTCACTGACACTCACTGGCACACTCACACTCACTGGCACACTCACAGACTCACTGACAACTGGCGCACACACTCACTCCCTGGCACACTCACACTCACTGACACACTCTCTCTCACACACACAAACTGACACACACACACTGACACTCACTGACACACACACTGAAACATATACTGACACACTCACTGACACACTCCCTGACAATTGCGCTGGTATATTCACTCACTCTATCGCTGACAATCTTTAAATTGTGATCCTTACTTACTGACATACCAACCAGAATATCAGAATCAGAATATCCTTCTTTACCCCGTCAAAATTGTTCATCACATTGAACACCTCAGAAAGTGGAGTCCCAGGTGGACAGGACAGTGAAGAAGGCTTTTGACACAGTGGCCTCCATCAGTCTGGGCATTGAGTGTAGGAATTGGGATGTTATTGTGGTTCTGTTCGCCGAGCTGGGAATTATGTTGCAGACGTTTGTCCCCTGTCTAGGTGACATCCTCAGTGCTTGGGAGCCTCCTGTGAAGCGCTTCTGTGATATTTCCTCCGGCATTTATAGTGGTTTGTATCTGCCGCTTCCGGTTGTCAGTTCCAGCTGTCCGCTGCAGTGGTCGGTATATTGGGTCCAGGTCGATGTGCTTATTGATTGAATCTATGGATGAGTGCCATGCCTCTAGGAATTCCCTGGCTGTTCTCTGTTTGGCTTGTCCTATAATAGTGGTGTTGTCTCAGTCAAATTCTATGTTGCTTGTCATCTGTGTGTGTGGCTACTAAGGATAGCTGGTCATGTCGTTTCGTGGCTAGTTGGTGTTCGTGGAGATGAATGCAGATGACAAGCAACATGAATTCGACTGGGGCAACACTATGAGTGTGTCTGTGAGTGTGTGTGTGTGTGAGTATGTGCGTATGAGTGTGCGTGTATGAGTGTGTGTGAGTGCGTGTGTGTCTGTATGTGTGTGTGTATGTGACTGTGTGTATGAGTGTGTCTGTGAGTGTGCGTGTGAGTGTATGTATGAGTGTGTGTGTGTGAGTGTGCGACTGTGTGTGTATGAGTGTGTGAGTGTGTGTGTGAGTGTGAGTGTGAGTGTGAGTGTGTGTGTGTGTATGTGTGTGTGTGTGAGTGTGTGTGAGTGTGAGTGTGTGTGAGTGTGTGTGTGGGAGTGTGTGTGAGTGTGAGTGTGTGAGTGTGTGTGAGTGTGAGTGTGTGAGTGTGTGTGTGTGTGTGTGTGTGTGAGTGTGTGTGTGGGAGTGTGTGTGAGTGTGTGTGTGGGAGTGTGGGGACACAGGGTGATGGTGGCTGGGTGCGGTGATACTCTGGTATCCTGCACCCCGTCTCTCATCTCCTTTACAAAGACAGTGAGAGTGACATCAGTGAGCAGAGTGTGTGAATCCCCGAGGTGGCTGGGATGAGGAAGAGCAGCGTTTGGTGAGGAATCATTTAAACGAGTGATAACACTTTGCTTTGCCAATTGGAAGCAATTTCAAGGCTGGGCCGACAGTAATTTTCTAGATCAATGAGATGTCATGGGTTGACCAGTCATGGAGCATCTTATCAGGGCTCTTCCTTCAGCAGTCTGTATGCTAATCACAGCGCACCTCCTGCAGCCTTTCACAGATGTTCCATTGCTCATGGATGATAAAGCAAAATCTGTTCAGTCTGTGAAGAATCAGGTTCTCGGTATTAACCTTTGATGGAGAAATTAGAGCTCTCTACGCTGCCTGCAACTGGAAAGCTGAATAACTAGTAATTACAGTCAGACCTGGTTAGCATGAACAGCCAGAAGCAATTTCTCAAAGCCCCCCACTCCCCCCCCCCCCCCCCCATCCCACCCCCCCCCAGCACTCGGCAAACATTCCAACCCATCGGATTTATCTTTCACCTCGATTCAGGTGCTGTTAGTTTTGTGATTGATCACACACTGTTCTTACTCACTGACAGCTCGTTACTGTCAGTCTACCAGACTCCAGGCATCACCGTACCCCCTCCACTGCCCTTTCCCTCCCCCCAACCACTCCCATCACCCTCCCCCGTAAGAGGGATCACTGTGTTACTCTGGTAAAGGGCGGGGTGAGGGGGGAGTTGGGGCCAAGGATTAATCCCTTGAGTGAGATCACTGCCCCGTATGGGAGCTTTCTGAGTCAGAAACTGAACCCCTTCGGAAATATCACCATATAACCCAAAGGGGGTTGGCACAGGATGGCCGAGGGTGAGGGTGGAGGGTCAGGGTGGAGGGTGAGGGTGGAGGGTGTGGGACTGAAAGTGGCCCATCGTGAAATACAAATGTGAGAAACCAGAAGGCACAGGCCATTCAGCCCACGTCAGCAGCATTTGCCGTGTGTGTTTGTAACGCCCCATTGCCTTGTTCCTGCCTATCCAGCTCCTCCTAGAGAACATTCAGGACCCAGGACAGCAAGGTCCATGGATTCCAGACTTAACAAAGGCTTTGGATCAGCTCCCAGAGGGGAGACTATTACTGAGACATAGACCTCATGGAATAGACAATAAATCAGTGACCTGTTCAGGAAACCAGCTGGAAGTTTATATTTAACTCATTGATCTAATTGAGTTCATTTCAATGGACGGCACAGCAGCTCAGTGGTTAGCACTGCTATCTCACAGCACCAGGGACCTGGGTTCGATTCCAGCCTCGGGTGACTGTGTGTGTGGAGTTTGCACATTCTCTCCGTGTCTGCGTGGGTTTCCTCCCACAGTCACAAAGATGTGCAGGTCTGAGTGGATTAGCCAGCCCCCATAGTGTGCAGGGATAAGTAAGGAGGTGGATGCTTTTTGGAGGGTTAATGTAGACTTGATGGGCTGAATAGCCTCTAGCTGCACTGTTGGGATTCTATGATTGATTTCATTGTTTCCATTTCTGGGATAGACTTCAATCACGTAGAGAACCCGCTGTCTCCCACAGTCAGCGTGACTATCCATTCTCACAGTAAAAAATGAGGTCTGCAGATGCTGGAGATCACAGCTGCAAATGTGTTGCTGGATGGAATGATGAAGGGCTTATGCTCGAAACGTCGAATTCTCTATTCCTGAGATGCTGCCTGGCCTGCTGTGCTTTGACCAGCAACACATTTGCAGCTATCCATTCTCACACCCTGCTCCCGAGAAACACTCCATTCCCTCTCCCAGTTCCTCTGTTCCCATGATGCAAACTTCAACAAGGGAGGCTCTGACGTTTTTTGTTCACTCTTGGAACATGGCGGTCACTGCCTGGGCCCATCATTTATCCCCCGTCCCTAGTTGCCCCTTGAGAAGGTGGGGGTGAGCTGCCTTCTTGACCTGCTGCAGTCCATGTGCTGTGGGTAGACCCACAATGCCCTTAGGGAGGGAATTCCAGGATTCTGACCCAGTGACACTGAAGGAACGGTGATATATTTCCAAGTCAGGATGGTGAGGGGCTCAGAGGGGAACTTGCAGGGGGTGGTGTTCCCATGGATCTGCTGCCCTTGTCCTTCTCGATGGAAGTGGGTGTGGGTTTGGAAGGTGCTGTCTGAGGGTCTTTGGTGAGTTTCTGCAGGGCATCTTGTAGATGGTACACACTGCTGTTACTGAGTGTGGGTGGGGGAGGGAGGGGATGGTACACACTGCTGTTACTGAGTGTGGGTGGGGGAGGGAGGGAATGGTTCACACTGCTGTTACTGAGTGTGGGTGGGGGAGGGAGGGGATGGTACACACTGCTGTTACTGAGTGTGGGTGGGGGAGGGAGGAGATGGTACACACTGCTGTTACTGAGTGTGGGTGGGGGTGGGAGGGGATGGTACACACTGCTGTTACTGAGTGTGGGTGGGGGAGGGAGGAGATGGTACACACTGCTGTTACTGAGTGTGGGTGGGGGAGGGAGGGGATGGTACACACTGCTGTTACTGAGTGTGGGTGGGGGAGGGAGGGGATGGTACACACTGCTGTTACTGAGTGTGGGTGGGGGGAGGGAGGGGATGGTACACACTGCTGTTACTGAGTGTGGGTGGGGGTGGGAGGGGATGGTACACACTGCTGTTACTGAGTGTGGGTGGGGGAGGGAGGGGATGGTACACACTGCTGCTACTGAGTGTGGGTGGGGGAGGGAGGGGATGGTACACACTGCTGTTACTGAGTGTGGGTGGGGGAGGGAGGGGATGGTACACACTGCTGCTACTGAGTGTGGGTGGGGGGAGGGAGGGGATGGTACACACTGCTGTTACTGAGTGTGGGTGGGGGAGGGAGGGGATGTTTGTGGATGTGGTGCCAGTTAAGTGGGGGCTGCTTTGTCCTGGATGGTGTCAGGTTTCTTGAGTGTTGTTGGAGCTGCCCCCATCCAGGGCAAGTGCTCCACCATGGTCCTGATTTAGAATCATGGAGTCATCCAGCACAGAACCAGACCCTTCAGTGCAACCAGTCCATGCCAACCCTGATTCCAAATTAACCTGTTCCCACCAGCCTGCGCTAGACCCATATCCTTCCAAATAGTTCTGGTTTATGAACTAATCCAAATGTGTTTTAAATGTTATAATTGTGTCCACATTCACCATTTCCTCTGGAAGTTCATTTCACACACGAGCCACCCTCTGGGTAAAACATTGCTCTCCTGTGTCCTTTTAAATCTTTCTCCTCTCGACTTAAAAATATGGCCTTAGTCTTGAAATCCCACATGCTATTCACCTTATCTCTGCCCCTCACGATGTTATGAACCTCTAGAAAGTCAGCCCTCAGTTTCCTACATTCCAGTGCAAAATGTCCCAACCTCTCCAGCCTCTCCTTATAGTTTAAACTCTCCATTTCCAGCCACATCCTGGCCAATCTCTGCTGAACCCTGTCTCGTTTAATAATCTCCTTCCTGTAACAGGGTGATCAGAACTGGACACAGTATCCCAGAAGAGGCCTCACCAATGTCCTGTACAACTTCACCAGAGAACTAAACAACAAAGGCCAGCCTGGAAACACCTTCACAGAATTCTGTCCCAGAACCACAGGCTCTTTGTTCTACAACATTGTCCCAAGACCTTACCATTCGTTGTTATTTTATCAAAATGCAATATCTCACGTGTTCCAAATTAACTCCATTTGCCACCCCTCAGCCCATTGATCCAAATTGATTAAGATCTCTTTGTAATCTGAGATAATCTTCTTCGCTGCCCACTGTACCATCAATCTTGGGGTCATCCACAAACATACTAACCATGCTTTTGATCTTCTCAGCTAAATCGTTTATATAAATGACAAGCGAAAGTGGCCCCAGCACCAGTCCCTGTGGAACACCACTGTTAACAGAGCATAGCACAGGACAGCACAGGAACAGGCCCTTCGGCCCACAATGTTGTACTGAACATGACGTCAAATGAAACTAATCCCTTCTGCCTGCCCTTAGTTCTTGTATATCCATGTCTTTATCTAAAAGTCCCTAAATGCCCCTATTGTATCTACCCCCACGACCACCCTCTGGCAGTGTGTTCCAGACTCCCGCCCCCCTCTGTCTAAAACACCTCTCCCCTCACCTTAGAACTGTCCCCCTCTCATCTTAAATACATGGTTTGAGACATTTCAACTCTGGGAAAAAGATCCTGACCATCACCTCTATCTATGTATCTCATAACTTTATAAACTTCTGTCAAGTCTCCCCTCAGTCTCCGCTGCTCCTGAGAAAGCAGCCTGAGTTTTTCCAGCCTCTCCTTATAGCTCACACCCTCTAACCCTGTCAGCATCCTGGGAAACCTCTTCTGCACCCTCTCCAAAGCCTTCCTGTGATGTGGGGACCAGAATTGAACACAATACTCTCAGTCTGATAAAGCTGTAACATGACATCCTGACTCATGTATTCAATACCCCGACCAATAAAGACAAGCATGCCACACGCTTTCTCCCCCACCCTATCTACTCATGTGGCCACTTTCAGGGAGCTATGGACTTGAACCCCAAGTTCCCTCTGTACATCAATTCTGTTCAGGGTCCTGCCATTAACTCTATACTTTTTCTTAACATTTGACTCTTGTTCAAGTGGTCCAACAGACAGCTTTCAATCTCCTGATTAAAAAGAAATGCTGGACAGCCTTTGGGGAGTCAGGAGGGGAGTTACTCTCTGCAGGATTCCCAGCCTCTGACCTGCTCCTGCAGCCGCTGGGTTTATGTGTTGAGTCCAGTTGAGTATCTGGTCAATGGTGACCCCCAGGATGTTGATAGTGAGGGATTCAGTGAGGGTGACACTATTGAATGTCTAGGGGTGCTGGTTAGATTCTCTCTTGTTGGAGATTTGTGTATTTATACAACATGAATGTTCCTTGCCCCTTGTCAGCCCAAGCCTGGATATTGTCCAGATCTTGTTCCATTTGAACACGGACTGCTTCAGTCCCTGAGGAGAGGGGAATGGGGCTGAACATTGTGTAATCATCGGGGACCATCCCCACTTCTGACCTTCTGATGGAGGGAAGGTCATTGATGAAGCAGCTGAAGATGGTTGGGTCTAGGACACTCCCCTGAGGGACTCCTGCAGAGATGGCCTGGAGCTGAGATGACTGACCTCCAACAACCACAACCATCTCCCTC